>NW_005871077.1:1179369-1182608 GCF_000147115.1 Myotis lucifugus | reverse complement strand
CTACTATGACTTTACTTTGAGAATGACAGAAAGAGACAGATGTGGGGGACCATTCATGTAGTGTGACTCCTGACTAGACTGTTTGGATCATGAGATTGTTCTGCTTCCAGCGCCTTGTCCCCCTGGAGCTGCTTTCATTTCTGCATGCTCCCAAACCTGGTTCCTCAGCCCCTGGTAGGTTGTGGGAGCAGGATCTTCCTAATAAATTCCCTTTTAAGTTAAGCAGCATTGCTTCCTGTTTTGATGCAGAACCCTAAGAAATACAGGTGTACCATCTTTAGAATCTGTTGGCAAGGTTAGAGAAACCTAGAGAATTCATCAGACAATTTATTAGTGGGTTCTAACTGGGCTTTACTGAAGGACTGTCTTCCCTCATCAGAAAATTGCTATTAGAACCTCTCAGAAAAATCACTGCTGGCAGTCAACTGAAAATTGAAAAAATGCAGTCAACCAAAGAGTTCTTTGGGAAGTAAAATAAAATAAAACCTCACACAATCATTTTGAAGAATCCTTTAGCTGAATTGATTATCACACCACATGTGCTCATGCTCCACGAGATGTCCTCAAGCACCAGGAACAAGCAGGGCTCAAATGGAACTGTAGCTTACGGTTTAGCCTGGGACAGGCCAAGTGTCCGGCTTTCTTGAGGGATCACATCACACTCATAAAGGCACTCTTTCAGTTTTCCAAGGAATCTATGTCCCGCTTCTGATATTTAGTGAAAATATGTTTACTTCTGCTTGAAGTCAAACTTTTCTTTTCTGCTGTTCTAGCTCCTCTTTTTAGTAGTATAAAAAAGCATTTACTGTTTTAAAGTCATGATTGGCAGTCTGGATCACTAGATGGGAAGTGAGAAAACTGATCTACATAAACTCAGACCTGTATTATTGATTACCTTTCAAGAGTATTTTAAAAATAACTTCATCAGTCCATTTAGATTGGCATATAAAGTTCCTTCCAATAAAAATGGCACTGGAAAATAGGCTCACTGTAGAGGACCCAGCCAGAATCCCATATCCATACCCCAAAACAAACTCAGGAGAAGAGAAACCTATTCTTAGATGGATGCGCTACATAAACAGACATAGCCAATTTGAATTAAATTTTCCTTGTGGAAAATTTAAATATCTATGGACAGTTTATTAGCACTGAATAGGGTTTTTGAAGTCATAGAAAGATGATTCTAGAATTGCATGGAAAAAATTGGAAACCAATTTTTTGTCTAGAGTATGATTTCAATAGGGAGCCACAGGAATCATACTTCAGTCCCAAAAAGAATCTGAACAGAGGAGTCTCATACTTGCTAACCTGAAATTTAGAATAATTTTAAAGATCCTAAAGGTCAGAAGATACAATAAAAAGAAGTCTGCATCTCCCTAGATGAATGTATTTGAAAGGAGTTCATTTACTTCCTAATTTGTAAAGAAAAAGTAAAATAAAAGTCCATTGGCTGACCCGATCTTTCTTTGGTTTCCCCAATATACCAGTAGCTGTCATAATAAACCTTTTGTCTTGAGATTTTTACAAAGATCGCCTTCATTTGATCTTTACAAAACCCATGCACAATATAGTTAAATATTTCACATACTTGGAAGCAGACATTAAACAAGATAAGGATGGCATGATAAATGTGTAAAATAGTATGTTAGATGGAGCTAAGTATTTAAGTAAAAAAAAAATAGAGCATGGAAGAAGACTAGGAAGTGTTGGGAGAACAGGGGTTGAGATTTTGGATAGGTAATCACAGAAAGCCTCATTAAAAGGTAGCATTCAAGTAGCAGAGGGTGAAAGAGAGAGCCATGTGCTACCCAGGGAGCAGGACTGGGAGCAGAGAACTAAGTACAAGGGCTCTGAAGTGGGAAGATTCCTAGAATGTTCACAGGAGAAGCCAAAAAAGCAAGAGGAAAACAAGGAATCTCATGTTCTAGAAGCCAAGTGAAAAACAAAACAAAACTCAGTGTTTTACGGAGGAGGGATACATGGTGGGTTGAAAGAAATGAAGACAGAAAATGGCCATTTGGCTCAGCAATGTGAGCCATAGAGCATCACAGACAGAGCTGTTTACCTGAAGTGATAGGTAAACAATGTGGTCCCAGTGATTTGACAGGAGAATCAGAGGACAGAAATCTGACAGAAAAATAGGTGATCCCAAGGATTTTTTCCTGCAAAGAAAGGGAGAGAAATGAGATAGTAGCTAGAAGGGAAAATGAGGTCAAGAAGTTAGGATTGATATATACTAACTATATCAATATATTTGTATGTTCACAGGGACAACTCAATAGGGAGGGAAAACATGATGAGAAGAGAAAACACACAAGTACTGCAGGAGTGTCCTGGGCTTTGTGAGAGCAGAGGGGAGGCCATGCCTGAATGGAGGGATTGACCTTTCCCTGAGCAAATCAGTGTGTCTGCAGGCACCTGAGAGAAAGCAAATGGGCACAGAGGCAGGTAGATTGGGAGATGTGGTGGTGAGAATTCATGGACTTTCTTTTCTGTTTGCTTCTATTTTATCAGTGGAATAGGATTTCAATGGAGAGTGAGAATAGTGCAGGAGGTATTGGAAGTTTGAAGAGAGAGAAGAAATGCTTTAGTTATCTAGAGCACAGGGGGTAGCAGATTACCAGCCACCACCATTCATTTCTGTATAGTTTGTGGCTGCTTTCACAATGTGGCTGTAAAGCTGAATAGTTGTTGGATAGACATGATGTCCTACAAAGCTGAAAATATTTATATCTGTCCCTTTATAGAAAAAAGCTCACTGATCCCTGATTTAGGAGAGTGGGAGTAAGAATGATCATGGATGGGAAATGTAGTTTGATTTCCTGGCAACACTAAGGGTCCACATGAGGTTAATGATCAAGAATTTCAAGTGAGAGAAGTCAATATGCTGGTATTTTTACCAGCAATATTTAGCTGCATAGGGAAAGGCATAAATTAGGAGTAGAACTGCATTATGGCTGTGTTTTAGCCAAGAAGTGGGACAAAGTGATAAATGAGCAAAAAAATTGATGGCCTCTAAAAGGGAGTGAGAATAATGATTGGCCATGGTTAAACTGGGTAAAGAGGTATGTGAAGACAGAGGGTGATAAGAGACATGCATAGATGATGGGACCAATGGATTATAGTTCCTATTGGAGCTTGGAAACTAGAGTTAGGAAACTAGAGGGAATGAACTGGAAAAATAAGAGATGGTGACTGAAAAATGTGATGGTTAAGTTAAGATAATTAATTGGGGGGGT
>NW_005871077.1:1147708-1178366 GCF_000147115.1 Myotis lucifugus | reverse complement strand
CGTGCATGGGGCAGGGGAGGGGGGTCCCTCAGCCAGCCTGCACCCTCTCACAATCCGGGATCCCTCAGGGGATGTCTGATTGCTGTTTTAGGCCCAATCCCACAGTCAGACATCCCTCTCACAATTCGGGACCACAGTCAGACATCCCTCTCACAATTCGGGACCACTGGTTCCTAACCGCTCGCCTGCTTGCCTGCCTGATCGCCCCTAACCACTCGCCTGCCTGTCTGATTGCCCCTAACTACTCGCCTGCCTGCCTGATAGCCCCTAACTGCTCTGCCTGCCTGCCTGATCACCCCTAACTGCTCTGTCTGCCTGCCTGATCACCCCTCACTGCTCACCTGCCTGCTTGATCGCCCCTAACCACCTCTGCCTCGGCCCCCACCACCACAGCTTCATCCGGAAGGACATCCAGAATGATGTCTGCAAGGTCGTTCGGCTGTCCGGTCTAATTAGCATATTATGCTTTTATTATTATAGATTAGAACCCAGACACTGTAAAATTACATGTTAACTTGTAGATTCTTGTATGGGAACAAGATCACTCCAAAGATTATAGTTTTATGGCCTATAGCACATTAACCAGTTTTGTATCTAACATAGCAATCCTAACTTTTTTCAAAATATGTATAATGGCCTGACTCTCAAAATGCTCTTAGAATCAGCTTTATCATCTTATTGATTTCTTTATTAATGATTTAATAAAAAATTTATATGTATTCATTCTGTATTTTTGTGAGAGTCATGTTTTTAACTTTTAAAAAAATTCCATTTGGAAGTAGTTATGGAGAGAGTAATTGTATTTGGAGACAGAATTTTCAAAGAAGTAACCAATGAAGTCATGAGGTGCTCCATAATTCAAAGTGACTAGTGTCCCTATAAAAACAAGAATTTAGACATAGACATACACAGAAGGAAAACTATGCGAAGATACAGGGAGAAGGGCCTCAGAAGAAACCAACCCTGCCAACTCCTTGATCTCAGACTTCCAGCCTCCAGAACTGGGAGACAGCAAATTTCTATTGTTTAAGTCCCCTACCCTGTGGTACTTTGTTATGGTAGCAAACTAATGCAGCTACCTTATTTTTATTTTATAGATCAGGATGATCACTGTGAAGATTTGCTGAGGAGATTTCTTCTCAGGATGTATTTTATAGAATGAGCAGAACTTACTAGGTGCAAAAAAGAAAAAAAAAATTCTCAACGGTCTCCATTAAAGTATTTCTGAGGATTAGTTTTTTAAATGTCCCTAGATGAAATCCTAAGCAGATATCATAACTTTCCCAAGCACTTTTAATCCCAGGAAACAATCTCATTCCAGCAATTAAAATGTTTAGACTGGTGTAGTAATCAAAACTCCAAATTTTATTGAGAGTTAAAGTGTTTCCCCTTGTAAAGCCTGCAGTGAGGAAGGTGGGGATGGCTGGTTTCTTTGACTCTTTGATGTTGCTCTTTCATTCCTCCTCTTTTCTCAGCAATCCCTGTTTCTGGCCCTCTCCCTAGCTGGGTCAACAGTGAGAGGATTAGGTGTAGGGCAGTCTTGCATGCAGGTCTCCTCTGGCTCAGGGGCCCCCAGTGAGAAGATATGTGGAGTATGCCCTTTCTCTGGCTGGGAGCCCCACCTCTGATTCCTTGATGCTGGTGGGCCATTGGATTTCTGGATTTCCACTGATCTCCCGAATCTCTTCACCTCTCCAATAGAATTCTCTTCTAAGTCCGATTCTTTTCAAAATGACCCTTCAGACGCATTAGGAAAAACACAGGTGTTTTTGTCATGCTGTTGATGGAAATAAACTCACATCCCAGTGAAACTATCTTCCTTGGAGCTGTTGGGCATGAAGACTATGGTCCCTCACACTTGACTGAAGGAGAGAATCAAATACCCATCCTCCAAACTCCAGAGGACATGTGTCCATCTTCATGGGGTCTTCTTGAAGCCCAACTCCATTGCCTGCCTTGATTTGAGGACAAGTCCTCCTTTCTTTCCCCAGGTTGGGGGTCTTCAGTAGCACAGCAGCACTTTTCTCTGTGAAGTTCCTCCTCTCCCAGCTCTTTAATTCCTCATCTTTCCGAGTTCCTTTCTTCTAAGGCAGTTTTGCAATCTCCTGGGATGTGGGGATGCTTGGCATTAGTTCCACTGTCAAGGCCTTTGTGGCCTCTGCAGTGGAGTCCTACTTTAATGATTTTTTTATTCTATGTTGTACTAGGAATCTGAGTGTATATGTCTAACCCATTGGTTCAGGTTGGATCATGGCTTCTCACAGCTGCTCTCTGTGACTAGCTCCCGATATTCTTGTGCCTGGCACTCCCCAGGGTCTCAGGGGCCTGGGGACTCAAATGGAGACACATCAATAATGAAACATCATCTCATTGACTTGTGTCTCCATCTGCTCAGGTAGGACCTCCCACTGAAGAGTCCCTTCCAATATTTGAGAGTCTCTAGGAGGTTCATGTTTGTGAAAGAAAGCATGCCTGGTCCTGTGGACACCAAAGCTGCTCTGATACCCCACAATGGGCATTTACCTGATGCACATACCATGCCTGAGGCACCTCAAACTGACAATGAACACAGGGTTACAAGGGAGGACAAATGCTTCTTCCCTTGGGACATCATGCTCTAATATGTGTATTTAAGCAGTATAGCCTGTGTCCCACGTTTTAGGGAAATTTTTTACATTTATATCCGCATACACTTGTCATAGAACCAGACACCAGTTCAAAAGTTCCCTCAACTAGAGGACAGTAAAATTTGGTGGAGCCTTCACTTATCCTTGCCACTCTTGGCTCAGGCTCCTAGCAACCCTTGATCAACCCAACAGAAGTCCCAGCCGGGAATGTCCCTGAGGAGCAGAGAGCATCTGAGGGGCACACAAGACCACTGCAGCTGTGGAGGGGGCGGGTACCTCTGTGGGCACCCATGTGCTCTGCCCCACTGGCACCCCTTCACTCTGCTCCGGGACAGTCACTTGAATGTGCTGCAGAAATCATCCTGCAATGATGAGCTCAGAGAGGTGGGAGCTGCCAGCTGGGGTGCAGCTGGGGTGAGGCCGGCTGCCAGGCAAGGGCCGGGGCCCTGCAACGGATTCTAAATCCAGCTCTCCGCCAGGCGGTCAGCTTCACTCTCTTCAAACATGCAGTCTCAGTGTTCTGCAGTCGGAGGCATCCTGTACCTGTCACAGCATGCAGGCGCAAAGGAAACCACATGAAAGGAGACGCCCATTACCCAGGCTGGGCTGGGTTGACTTGTTTGTTTGTTTTGTGTGTTGTTTTCTTTTAATGCTTTTCATGATCAAAGCCCTCTGCTGGATTTTTTTGGTGCAGTGGTGAGAAATTTAGCCTTCAAGCAAAGGTCATTGGACCAGACTTTTGGATTTAGTGACGGGAGAGGTTATAATTTTTCTTGCTGGCAGCATTGGACCATGGAGAAAATTATAAAAGAGACATTGTGCCTCCCTGGTGCCTCAGCTGACACCAAGGAAACAGAATGAATGGAAAGTGACACCTACCCTACTTAGAATTAGAGTTATTTGCCCAAATGAGGGCAAAACAACTTTCAGGGCCAAGGAGAATTATTTATTAGGGCAATGAATCGATGGTGCCGGAATTTTTAACCATATTCATAGAATATTTTCTTATATCTTAATATTAAAAATCACCATATGTTAATGTTTTATGTAGAAATGTACTCAACAAGTTGAGCAGGGTCACTTTGTAATCTCATGTGCCTTTAAATGGTGACCTGGACCCTGGCATGGTCATCATCTACATTTCCAGGCCGTGGTGTTGGGCTGGACACAGCTGGATGGGGCTGGGCTGGGCGGAGCAGGACACACCTCTGAGGAACTGAGCACAAGGAACTCCAGTAGCTGCTCCTTGAGGAGGAGTTGAGGCCCAAGAAAACTGGATTGAAGACATATTGCCTGGGCAGCATCAACGGGTGGGATACAGATATGGGCAGCAGAACAGAATCCAGCTTGGCCTGCTCCTCCTGGTGTGGCACTGGTGGGCCCAGGTATAGATGGGCAGAGACACAGCCATAGGCAGAGGCCCTGCAAAACAAGATTATCATCTTGCATCTTTGCGGGGAAAGGGTGCAAGCTGACAGCACACACTTCATTCCCTTGAGATTCAGTAGCAGCAGCTCCCACCATGAGAGAGCAGTGCAAATAGGTTTTGCTCCTACCTGGTTTATAAACTGAAAACAGGTCCGGTGCCATCAAGACTTGAAACTGTTGAAACTGCTTTCACAATTACTCCACAGCCCCCCACATCAAATGACTTCTACATAGGCCCAGCAAATCCTCATGCCAGCATCTGGGAAGGATTTTCAAAAGCTGCCAGCCATCGCTGGAGGCCTCTTCTAGGTGCCAATGAGTAGAAAATTGCCCTCTTTCCTGACGGAACCCTGCTTTTCCTCCCATTACCAATTCAGTGTTAGTCCTCAGTTCCGGTGATGAAATTGAGGCCATTGGGACTTCACACCCTTGCTTACAGTGGCTGCAGTAATGCTATAGATTAAGCTGGAAAGACCAGAAGCCTATAAGCTAGGAGTCCCAGGCCTTGGCCACAAAGCCAGCACTCCACTCCACAGGACCATTGGTGAGCCTGATGAGTGACCCTGAGCCTGAGGAGCTGGGGGATGGGCTGTGTGCTCTAAGTCACTTGCAATTCCCCATCCAGTCATGGGTGTGAAGGAAGGGACTCAAGCTGATAGCCACGAGGTGTCCAGGCTCACGCTCCTTACCCTCAGGAATGTTGGGCCCACCTGGGACAGAAAGCAGTGAAGGTGAGTTTTTTGCTTTGTCCAGAGGACCAGGATTTGGGGCTCAGGTGAGAGACCCTATATGAAAGCACTCCAACTCTGAAGAGGAATATTCCTGAGAGAGTTGTTACTGGTAGTAACATTAACAGCAGCCCACGCCCAGGAAGACAAGACCTCCTGGATGTGCCTTAGAGTTCTCCATTCTCACAACCTGCTGGTCTCTGAGGCAGTGCAGGGGCTCATTCAACAGGAAGGGTGATCCAAACGGTGACATACCTTGAGTCAGCAAGGGCAGTGCCCTACTCTGACCACTTTTGTTCTCTCAGTGACACCAGGCATCTGGATGGAGGGCATTGATAGGATCCTATGTCCTTATTTGACAAGAGAAAACAAATACCCAGAGATTTGTTCAAGATCATGGGCCAAGCTTTTGGGAACCTCAGGCCTGAGGCCAACTGCCTATTTTCTAGTACCCAGCTCTTTCTCCCTCCACCATCTATTACCAGAGGCTTTGCCTACAGAACATAAAATAGGTAGACTTTCCCAAACACCCAGGAGATGGAAGAGACTTTTCACATGTTTTTCTTACATCTGATATGCTAGGAAGCCCCAGCCAAAGACTCTGTACTATAAAGCTCTGTTTCTCTTCTCAAGGTGAAATAGGTGTGTGTGTGTGTGTGTGTGTGTGTGTGTGTGTGAGTGAGTGAGAGAGAGAGAGAGAGAGAGAGAGAGAGGAAATTTACTTTTTATTTAGGTTCAGAATTTAAGAATCTCCTAAACTATATGAATGATAGATCTTAGATTATGATATTCTGAACTTATTAGAGACTTTAAAGTCAAGGATTGAAAGTAAGAATCACTGAGTGATTGAGAATATAAAGTGTGTCCCAAAATTCACGCAAGAAGTAATTTTGATAGAAAACACAGGTTCATAATTAAAATTTGTAAATTTGTTATTGATTCATAAAGTATACAGTATAGGGTTATGTATGGAATAGCATATCGGGTAAATGGCCTCCATGGCTTTGCTGGCACATACGCACTCTTTTGTTGAAATTTCCCATGACCGAAATGCGGCTGCTCAGGCAATAACAGTTAATGGTGCTCACTATCGCGACATGATAATCCAGTTTTTTGTGCCGTGGAGGCCATTTACCCAACATGCTATTCCTTACATAACCCTATACTGTATACTTTATGAATCAATAAAAAATTTACAATTTTTAATTATAAACCTGTGTTTTCTATCAAAATTACTTCTTGCGTGAATTTTGGGACACCCTTATATAGTTCGTGGGGGGCAGGGGGAATAGGAGAGAACCTATATCTGGGAAGCTGTAGTTGTACGAGGTGACCACCATTGCAGGAGGGTGGTGATGCAGTGACTGTCCACCAGTTTCACATGGTGGTGGCTCTAGGCCTGGGCAAGGGCCATAGATTTTCCCTGGACATCTCCCAGACTTCACTAGCAGGAGTGTTCCTGGACTTATCTCTGTGCCATTTTGCCCGGGGGGGGCGGGGAGGCATCCAATGGATCTTTTGCATATAGGTGATCATTCCTCTAGCTCTTTCTTTTCAGAGCATTAAGGAGAGAGAGGGGAAAAAGAAATGAATTTCATGCAGAAATTGCTCTTTCTATATTCAGTCTTGACTAATAGATGCAATTGGATGTGTCTCATTTTCCTGTGAATCCACAAGCAACATTCCTCAGTGTCTCCTGAGCAATACTGACAAAAGATATGCTAAGGTGTATCTTACCATATATGAAAACATGAGCTCCAGACTTTTTAGGGCCTCTATTCACCTTGTCACAACTCAATCCCATTTTCCTGAATGGCTTGTTTAACTTTCAGAGCGTATCAGATGTACTGTGGTGTAAATAATATTTGAACAAGAGGGAGATTATTAAGTTGCCAACTAAAAAGGTATTTTAAAGGCACCCCAGTCCCTTGTTTAAATACCCCTAGCATTAGTGTGCTTGGAAACCTCTTTGTATTAAGTGATCATTTTAAAACAACCCACATTGTTCAGCAGGAGGCACCCAATTCCAGCTTGACATTTAGCACTTAAAGGAGTTGAGAGGCTCCAGGCAGCCTTATCAACTCACAGGCAGGGGCACTAAATGTCAGGGGGCTGCTTCTGCCTGAAACCACAGGTTCGAGCTTGGAATGAAGGGAGACTCCAGTTAAGTGCTTAAAGTATTAAGAGAATCTGAAAACAAAGTGCACACCATGAGCCAAACTGGTGCAGGCTTGTGATGAGCTACCGTGTGTACGTGCGGCTTGGTCTTTGTCCAAGTTTTTTAAAAGTGAGGGGCAAGGAGTAGAAATG
This sequence comes from Myotis lucifugus, assembly GCF_000147115.1. Taxonomy (NCBI): domain Eukaryota; kingdom Metazoa; phylum Chordata; class Mammalia; order Chiroptera; family Vespertilionidae; genus Myotis; species Myotis lucifugus. The sequence goes on along the minus strand of NW_005871077.1, from coordinate 1,171,273 downwards.
ACATGCTTACAACTCTCCTGCAGCATGCAATAGAAGCAGACGGGCCCGTTAATGAGTTCAGACCCGTGCGCTTTCTAAATATCTGATTTCCCCCTTTAAACACAATTAGCTCTAAGAGGCCACCAGAAGAGGAAAAAAATACAACAGCTCTAATGCGAAGAAACTGCTGGCATGTATTCATTAGACAATCAGAAAGTTCAAATAAAAGGGTACTAGATGAGAAAGTGGCTTTTTCCAAATTTAAAACTACCAACCTTTGATCTCCTTCAGGAATAATGGTTGGAAAGTTAATTATTTGTGTCTAATTAACTTAGAAAATTATAAATGGAAGAAAAAATAATCTTCCATTGGATAAAATACAATGCTTTTCAAAGCACTTTTGCTCCCACTTTCTTAATTTAAGCTCCATAATAGTGCCATGAACTGGGTACAATTGTGTCCACTTTATAGATTAGAAAATCAGGAGTTTCTAGTTCAGTGGCCTAACCTTCTGCACATTCTTTGAATGCTCAATTTCAAACTTGCTTCTTGGGATTGAGTTAGTTAAAAATAAAACTAAAATTAAAACACAGGCTAGTACTAACTCCTAGTAGAACTGCATAGATTCAAAACCGAACCAAAACAAACACACCAGGCCTTCTATGAAGGTGCTCTTGTCCTTGGCAACCAAATAGTATGGAGCCCCCACTCACTCTGCCTAACACCCAGGAGAGAGGGTCAGTCATTACGCCTTTGTCCTGATCTCTTGTCAAAGTTCTGGAACCAGAGAACCTTCACTTTAATGCCCAAGGCCTTGGGCTAATGGCACTGACCCTCAGTTTCCCCCTCTAGAAAAGAAGATAGCATCTACCTTACATATTATCATGAAGATGAATTATAATAAGGGTGGAAGATGCCTGATACACACTATGGGCTTTATGAAGAATTGTTTTTCCTCAATTCCATGTTGGGAATTGCCTCAGGACAAGCCCTTGGCTCACCTATATTCTAGGAGATAGAGATCCTAAAAGATAATGCATAGTTTCCTTCTGCTCTAAACCCTTACTGTGAACAGAAACTCTATCTCTTACTGGGATGGAGTAATTATCAAAGTGATCATGCCACATGGCCTACATTCTAACTGGATACACCACACATGCTAGGCCCTATGTGGTGTGGATTCAGCACCAAAGGAAGTAGACATATTGACATGATTTTTCTGTAACTCTATATATCCACCCCAAAGAGATAATATGAGGAAATTCACCCCTCCACACACACACACAAATCCCTATATGCTAAATACCCAGATTTAAATAAATGTGTTATACTTAAGTTTTATCCCTTACTGGTGAGACAATCTAATCTTTACCTTAGAAATTAATTTATTTGGCATATTTCCCTTTTTAGTTTTCTTTTCAAGACACTATTATAGAGGTACATATTTGTGTCCTAACCAAGAGTCAGTCTCATTTTGACCTTTAATTCAACAACTATTTATTTATGTTGCCTACTATGTGTGTAGCAGGTATTCTGCGAGGTTTTGGGAACAAAACTATGAGCTAGACTGTCTGCAGTTCCTATTTTCACAGGTCTTGCTTGCATTTTAGAGCAAGAAATAAATAAAATAGTCTCTGATTTGCTATGAAGAAAAATATATTGAGTCAAGAGAGGACTAGTTATAATTAAATGAGCAGTAAATGCATCTCTGAGGGAGGACATTCAAGCTGAACCTAAAGGAAAGCCAGCAAAACTCACCATTTAAACGAAGCCTGAGCCTAATGGATATCCCAAACAGCTGGCTTCTGATATAGTACCATTAATGCAGCAAGGATTTTGCTATTACTTCAACTTTTTACACATCAAAAAACCCTTTACTTTTTTATTTACTTATTTTAAAACTAGTGCCCTTTTGCTATTACTTCAACTTTTTACACATCAAAAAACCCTTTATTTTTTTATTTACTTATTTTAAAGCCGGACATACCCTAGAGCCAACCTCCTACAATCCCTCCCCAGCCGGGCCCGCACCTAGGGCAGCTCTGTGGCAAAGGGCATCTGCACAGTGAGAAACATTGATGAGAGAGAAATATCCATCGGCTGCCTCCTGCATGCCCCATACTGAGGGATCAAGCCTGCAACCTCCTGGTGCATGGGAATACACTCAACTGACTGAGCCATACCAGCAGGGCTCACACAAAACTTTTAAGCACACAATATTTCTCTGTGAAGTCATGAACTGATGTGTCTCTGAGACAGTATTTTAGAATGCAAGGGAAATGTCATTTAGGATGGAGGACTGCTGAGTATCAAATCTTTCCAAAAAGCCATTTCTGGAAAACATAACTCATCCTATTTGCTTTAATGATGGATGTTAACATGGCAAGAGTTTCTTCTTTACCTCATGCCCAGTAATTCTCAGCAGCTCTTCACTGCCTTTTTGCATTTTGGAACTCTAGGCAGGTTTTAGAGACTCTGGAAATCCCCCTAAATCACTGGAATGCTCCTTCGCTGCTTAGCAATGGTTTGTCAAGGATTTCCCTCCACCTGGACGGCCATGGCAGTGGAATCGCCCAGCTCCCCGTGGCACTGGGAAGGCAGCCAGGAAGAAATCCCCCAGAAGCTGCTTCCTAAACAGGCTCAATCTGACCAGACTGGCTGTGGTGTGGAGGGTGTCCCAGGGTTACAAATAAGACTGACCACAGAGCCGAACCTACTATGAGATTAGGCAGATATTTTTCTGTCAAGGCAGTGAGTGAAGGAAAGAGCCAATAAAAACTATATTACTAGGGCGTCTTCTTGTCTTCTTTCATTGCTATTAGTCTGTTTATTCCATGGAAATTGTTACCTTTAGGGTGATTATGCACACACCCAGACATAATGATGGCCACACCTATATATGAAATAATATCAGTTTGTATGCATATGCTTTGAAAAGACCAGCCAAATTTGTGGATCTCCCTGGTGTACAAAGAAACTGATATCTTTGGGAATTGTTAAATCATTCGACTTTTCCACAGGAAAAAGAGAAGCCTGTCTTCTGTGTTCCGACCTTGTATGAAAGCAAAGATACAGCTAATTTTGTTGCAATATTAGATTACCCGAGGATTGTTTATTTTCCATGGTTCCTCTGACAAGTCAAAAAGGATCTACAATCCTGGTTTGCACTGAGTGTGCTCGTTTTCAATTTCTAGGCTCTCTGTAGTCTGTGAACAGTGTCTCTGCAGAAGTTTGCAGGGAAAGTGGTTGACGAATTTTGCCCTAAATGGACTTAGGACATTGCAAACAGGATTGAGATCTTTCCCAGGACCATTTCCCGTATTCAGTGCATGTGTTGTAATCAACGACCTGGGGATTTGATTTGATCTTCAGCTCTCTCAGGCCCCAGAATACCAAGTCCACTCTTGCAACACACATAGAGTCACGTTTTAATAGTCTTGTTCTGGTGCCATATCTGGGCTGGAATCATGTTTGACATTCAAAACAATGTTTTAGTCACCATAATGCCTACAGCATGACTAAGGCCATTAAAAGTTGAGCCAGGACTTGTGTCGCCACAAAGGGCAGACAGGTTTTTGTAGGTCTCTGTTTTTCAGACAACACTCTTCTAGGACAGTAACTGGAACATGGTTTACTTGATTAGAGGTGAAAGCACTAAGTTATCATTTGTAGCATGAAAACCCTGATGTTTGGGGAGACCGGTACAGGGAACCTGGAACTCGGTGGCCTTTCAACTCTGGGTTCACATCTGCTGAAACCTTGCAGCTAGAGCCTCCCTGGTGTGTGTGGGAAGCTCCACATCTCCAGTGAGTTCAAATTGCTGCAGTTTATATGGTAGCAGGGACTATCAGAGCCAGGGTTGTCCCTTGAGAGTTAGCTGAGGCTTGGAGGTTTAGGAATTTGTTCCTCTTATTTCTCTGAGGCAGTCTCACCTGTAAATTTTAGATTATATAATACCTGCCACCCAGGGAGATTCTAATTATTATATCAGATATTATAACTTTCTTTCTTTCCTTCCTTACTTCATTTGGAAAGAAAAATTTTGGAAGAAGACTGAAAACAACTTTTTCCTAAGGCTAAAAAACAGATGAATTCCCTGGAAAGTATTATTAAATAACACCTCTTTATTAAATATATACATATATAAATATAAATAATTTTGCTCACAGTTTCTCATTTCCTCTTCTCGGGGCTCCTGCAGTATGGAAATTATAGTCATACATTTTACAGATGAGAAAATTAAGGCTTAAGCACGTTCATCAACTTGCCAGAAGTCTTACCTTTGATCACTGCTGGATCCAGCATTTGAAGCCAGGTTAGTCTCATTGCCAAGTTTCTATTTCTTCTATAGGCCCAAATTCCAATTGGTGAAAGCAGACTGCATACTCTAATTAAAGGAGAAGCCGAGTCAGATGGCATAGATGGTGGTTATAAAACACAACCGCATCTAAGAGAAATGTGAGATGCTTAGTAAGAGGAAGAGCCCCAGGACTCAGCCCTGGAGATTCTGACAGTCCTCTCCCCACCACCACCACCACTGCCGGGGGTATTGGGTTTAGGTGCTCCGAAGTTCATAGAAACAGGGAGTGGAAACACTACTTGTTAATGTCCTACCTCCATGCCATAAAACAGGGCACATCGAAACAGCAGCTGCTCTCCGGGAATGGCACCAGGGCTGAGACAAGACAAAAGCTCCAGGGCCGAGTTCTTGATGTGTTTGAGCACTCAGAATGTCTGGTCACAGTCTGAACCTGGTTTTCACTCTTTCTTCAAGTGAAAATACAGCATTGGCAGAAAATAATTCAGGGCCCAATAAGCCATCCGCCACCCAGTCCTGGGGTAGGAAATAGTTATACTTTTAGTACATCGGTAGCCTTTTTTTTTATCTAGAATTTTTAAATCTCCAAATTCTAATATACCTACCCCAGGTTGTTTAAAGAACTGATCAAAGTGACAAAAAAAGTTCCATCCCCTTTGGTGGGAGTCAGGGGCCATCTCTGCCTGGGGGCTGCTTTCCCACAGCACAAAACTACTCAGGGCTCGAAGTAACAACTCACACAATCATGTGCAATAACTAAGTGATAAACCGAAGAGAATAACTAGATTCGGTCTCTTTTGAACTTTATAGATTTTTGGATTTTATTTTTTTTCTAGAATATGCTTAAAAGAATGTTGGTTCACTTGATCTCCGAAAGCTCTGATCCTGGAGCTCCTGTTCTTTCAGGCCACCTGGAGCCTGCTGACCTCACCTGGGAATTGAAGACATCGAGGGACCTGCTGCAGGCAGGGTTTCTGCTGACCTCCCTGCATTCACCTGAACAGCCCAGACCATCCTCTCGCAAAGAATCTGTTTTAAAAGGCAGGAGCTTAATGGCCTGCTTCTCCCCAGAGGACCAGCTCACTGCAGACGCTTAGGGCAGTGGGCCTCAGACTCTGGCTGAATCAGAATCCCATGGAGGCTTGTTCAAACACAAACTGCTGGCCCCACCCCACAAACTCAGACCCAGGATGTCTGGGTAGGGCCAGGAATTTGCATTTCTCACCAGCTCCTCCGTGATGCTGATGCTGCTAGTCTGGGAACAGCTCTCAGAGAACCCTCACCTTAGGCATTAATTTTGTGCCAAGATCTAGATCTCTAAACTTCCACGGCAGAGAAGAAATAACCGTTCTTTGCCTCAGTTCTATCTGGGGAAGAAAAGGCTTACTCAGTTGATTTCCTTTAACTACATTTCTATAGAGTAGTCACAGAATTCGTGGTGATGTTTCTAAGCATGCTTAGATGAGGATACTTTTAGAAATGAAAAGTCTGAGTACATGGAAGGAACTAAGCTCCTAAAGCAGCGGTTCTCAACCTGTGGGTCACGACCCCTTTGGGGGTCGAACGACCCTTTCACAGGGGTCGCCTAAATAAATCCTGCATATCAATATTTACATTATGATTCATAACAGTAGCAAAATTACAGTTATGAAGTAGCAACGAAAATAATTTTATGGTTGGGGTCACCACAACATGAGGAACTGTATTAAAGGGTCGCGGCATTAGGAAGGTTGAGAACCACTGTCTAAAGAATCTCTTTTGTGTCACATGGTGTCTGCCATTGCAGAGGCTCTGAAGATACACTTGGGACTTGTCCTCACTCCATGTCTGGTTGCTAGGACAACCGTGAAAGAATTGCATCACTTTATTCCAAACACAAGGAGGTCTCAATTCATGAGACAATGAACATTTTGGAACTTAGTTCTTGGAGGGCTTCTCCAGGTGTATATCATTTAATATATGCTAGTGCTAAAAACCATACTTGATTCTGGTAAATCTTCAGTATTTCCTGAGTGTACAGTAGGCTAATGGGTCTATAAAATTTAGAGATCTCTCTTCATTCTGCGATTGAGCAGCTCCTCTGGCCTTTTGGAGGTTGTCTGGACTCTAAAACTTCTCGCAAAGGGCGGTGGGAACTTCTTTTGTCACTTTGGTCAGTTCTTTAAACAACATGGGATAGGTATATTAGGGTTTAGAGATTTAAAAATTCTAGATTTAAAAAAAATGGCTACTGACATACTAAAAGTATAACTGTTTCCTACCCCAGGACTGGGTGGTGGATGGCTTTTGGGGCCCTGAACATAATAAGCATTTTCTGCTAATGCTGTCTTTTCACTTGGAGAAAGTGTGAAAACAAGGTTTAGACTGTGACCAGACATTCTATAAAGAGATTGTAATTTCAACACTTTGTATTATGACTTTGAAATGTTATAAAATGGTCATTGGTAGAGCAGATGATCTTGTCATTTGAAAACTGTATTGACAGGGCACACGTTCTACACTCCTATAGGCATTTGGACAAGATTCAGAAGCTCAAAAATGAACAAAATAAGTGTTGGCATTCTCAGTCTCATAATGTAAAGCTCTATCCCCATTGCAGTAAAATATACTCTTTCTTAATTTGAAACAGATTACATTGTTCCTTTGAATTAATATTTATCCTGAAGAAATAAATGTTCATTTATGTGTTTGTACCAATAGTTTAACAGTTAGGATTCCTTTGTTTGCAAGTGACAGAAACTATTCTCCCCATTGAAGCTGGGCTAAGAAAAAAAGGACGGGGTAACTTTACCAGTTTGTGGAATTCATAACTGAGTTTTGTGGTTTCAGGTGCAGTTGTTCAACAGCTCAAATGAAGCATCAGCATGATGTTCCTATCTCTTCATTTCTTGGCCCTCCTTTCACTACTAGAAGTGTTAAGCAATAGTTGGGATCAAATGCCCATCTCTTACCCAACCACTGAGCTACATATTCCCCAGACCACATGGGCGGAGAGTAAGCTGAGCTGCATTCCAAAGTGAAGATTAGAGCTATTGCAGGAAAAAGAGAAATGGATAGATAAATGCAAGAAATAGCTACTGTAAATGGATAACAATGAATGATCACCAGAAAGAGGAGGAGATGGGAAGACTTTACTTACTCAACGAGGGACTGGATTTGAGGAAGCAAAAATATCCTGGAGTAGTATGCTTTAAAAGCCTCCATTTCTCAAACATTATTGTGGACTAAAATTTCTAGCCTCTGGCAGACATGAGCTATTTTGTCTTAAGATTTTGTTGCTGGATAGAAGGAAGCAGATAATATGTGAAGATCACATTTCATGGCATTACCTTTATAGAGTTAAAATCAGCTAAGCAAATTTCCTCTTGCCTTTCCTATCTTATTCAGTGAGGTAACTTTCCTTGTTTTCTTAATATCCTTTTCTTATGGAATATCAAGTTTGTGTTATACTTTCTTGGTTACAGCTCCAGTCATGAGATTCTACCACTTACTTAGTCTGTGACCTTAATAAAGTTATTTAAACTTCCTGGATCTTAGAGGCTTTCCTGTAAAATGAAGAAGTTAGCTAAATGATCTGAAAGTCTCCTTCTAAATAAATCAATGTAACGGGAATCCAAGCCTCAGCCTACATTGTGTCTGCTCTGGGGATTCAGATGTGACTGGTCATGTCTGGGAAAACAAGCCCTGGAGAACCCTTAGAGCAGCGGTTCTCAACCTGTGGATCGCGGCCCCTTTGGCAGTCGAATGACTTTCACAGGGGTCGCCTAAGACCATCCTGCATATCAGATATTTACATTATGATTCATAACAGTAGCAACATTACAGTTATGAAGTAGCAACGAAAATAATTTTATGGTTGGGTCACAACATAAGGAACTGTATTTAAAGGGCCAGAAGGTTGAGAACCACTGCTAGAGGAAGAGCCAGAGAGAACCAGCCAGATTCATGTCTCTACTTACTGCCTGGATTTTCTCTCAGACCCCAACTTCCAGCGACACATCTGAAAATCCTTTGTAAACAGAGAATCTATGAACAAAACCCAAAAGAGATGTCCCACTAAATCACTGTAAAAATCTCTAACTCAGAATAGGAAGTGAGTCTGTCTGTCCTCTTTCCCACCATAACACACCATGTGATACTGAAGGCTCTAGAACATCTGCTCTGACTAAATGCATAAATGAAAAAATAAAAATCCCTTTCATTGAAAACTTGCAAGCAGCCTCTGCCAATCAACTTTTCAAAAAGCTTAGGATATGAACTACTAGTGAAATATAATGGATTGAAAAGACACATTGAACTCTCTTTCTTCCCAAGCACCACTGAAATGACGGGGAATTTTCTAAGGACCTACAAGAAAAAAGAATGGAAATAGAGATGCGTGCAACTGAATTTCGCAAGCTCAAATGTAAAAGAATGACTGGTAACTGACTTAGAAAGACCAAAGAACACTGAACCCTGAGCTCCCACTGAAGAAAGACAGACAACCATATTTGCACTAAAGAGGCCCCAACCACTCAGATAATGATAGAGACAGGTAGTTCTGGAAGGGGGGGTGAAGGTGAGACTGAAATAAGGATTATTTGTATTTAGCATTCTCTTACATTCAGGGATATACCATAGTTTATTTAACGCTAATGTTATGCAGTTAATAATTTCATTTTTTAAAATGTTACAAATAACACTAAATGGAACATCCTAACACAAGAAAATCCTGCATGATTCTCTAATAATTTTCTCAGGAAGTGTTCGTACTTCAAAGACTAAAACATGTTTAAGGCTTTGATAAACAACCCCAAACCACCCTACGGAAGATTTGTCTAAGTGTATGACCTGGCCATTCACCACACACTGTTGCCAGCACTAGGCGTCATCATCCTTTTCAGGCTTTGACAATTTGATGTGTAAAAGTAGTATCACTCTTTAATTTGTATTCTATTGATTGATTGATGAGGTTTAAAGCATTAAATATATGTTTATTGGGCTTTTACATATATTTTTTTGAGAATTCCTGTGAATACCCTTTGCCCATTTGTTCCTTGGGTTACTTACCTTATCCTTGCTAATTGGTGTTAACTCTTCATATAATAAAAATATCTGTTGCTTCTATGTAATATTTGTAATTCTCCTCTGCCCCTATTTGCCATTTGTTTTTAAAGTCCCTTTTAACTCCAAGAATTTCTGTGTTTTACATATCTCTTTTCCTAAAAGTGGTAAACTTTATTCTTATTTTGAATGGAAATAAAATGTTGAGCTTGAAAAGAAATGTTTTGTCAATGAGAGGGAAGCATGGTGTTTCTGGAATATGAAGACATGGGTAAAGAAGAGACATTAAAATAGCATTGGTTTGGAAAAACAGAAAAGCCATCAGACTATTGTGTTTTCTGTTAATTAAATCACTGAAAATCTGATTGGTTTACAAGATACATTTAAATTTTCTTTTTCTGCTGCAAATAAACATATAAAATAGATTGAGGGTTCTGTTTACTGAGAATACCTAGACTAAACACCGACAGTAGCAGAAGAATACTTGCAGCTGAAACAATAGAAAGCCCAATGAAAAGTATCTTAAATTATAAGGGCATTTCTCTTTCACATAACTGAAAGTCTAGATGGCCTCAACACTGTTACCAGGACCCAGGTGCCTTCAGTCCTTCTGCATCCTCAATGTGTTGTCCAGGTCCCTGGGCCAAGCAGCTCATGGTTGCAATTGAATCCCTAGTCCAGACGTCAAAAGCATTCCCAATAGTGTTTTGCCTACTGGTAAGTCTGCTCTCAGAGAGTCTTCAGCAGACATCCCCTCAGGACTCACTGTTCGTAAACACTTCAATGTCAAGGGTTTGAGTACACCAATTCATTGAGATAGTAAATTTCATCCTTGGGGACTGAGGATGATTCAGCACCTCCTGAAGGATCTGACCATTTACATGAAGGTGAGCAAAATACAGGTCTGTTAGCAAGGAAGGAATGGGGAGGGAACCCAGAATAGAGGCCTCAATGTCAAAGTCAATAATAAGTCAAAATGGATCAGAAAAAAACGTGAAAGTGGATGAAAATCTGCCCTACCTTGGATTTCCATTACCCAGCACCTCTGGATGAAGACCTGATTTCAGCTGGAGTCCATGTCACGATGTGCTCTTACTTTATATAAGCATGTTCCCTCAAATTCACTCAACTGTAAGCTCAATTTTGGTGAAGTGAATATAATTTTCCTGCAATTTATTTTATAAAAAACCTCTCCCACTCTTTTCTATAGTCTGAACTTAGTCTATAAGAACAGGATTAAGAAATTGATCAGGTCCATAAAATACTGGGCAATACAATCCATCCCTCTGGAAATGCTTTGGAATTGTAAACACTATTCCTGACCCACCACCTGTCCTCCTTCAGCTTGTCATTTTTGTCCAAACTCCACAGACCTTTGATATGTCTAACTCCACACATACCATTTCTGCCTTTACCTCCCATTCTCCCCTTTGTCTGAATATGGGAAGCATGTGATAGATCTCGTGGCAATGTCACACTGACCCTCAGTATTTGTACCACCCAATGGAATAAGAAAGTTCAAACTACATAGGAACTAGAGCAGCAGAGGTCCTATCTCTAAATGATCTTTTGTCTGAAGAATTTGGGTTTTATAATTAACTAGAGGCCTGATACACGAAATTTGTGCAAGAGTAGGCCTTCCTTTCCCCAGCTGTCAGCACTGGCTGGCCTCTGGCACCTGGGACCCAGGCTTCCCTCTGGCACCCAGGACCTGGGCTTACCCCGCAGCCCCTGCTTCGTCTGGAAGGTCGTCCAGAAGGACATCTGGTCTAATTAGCATATTACACTTTTATTATTATAGATTCTATGCTGAGTTTGTTACCTTGACCAGTGAGGACTCTGGGAGTAAAACAAAGGGTTTTTGTCATATAAAGCAGCACGTATAGCCACTACAGAGTGGAGTTTCACAGTTAAAAAGGAAAACCTAGTGGAGCAGCAAATAGCTTATATGGGAAATAATACAATAATTAATAAATAATAATACAAAAATAATCTCTATGTTTTGCACACTCACAAATGTAAAGTTACTCTTGCCCCATCCTGTATAAGGTTTAATCACTGGGTTATACAACTGAAACTAATATTATGTCAACTGTAATTGAAAAATAAAAAATTATTTAAAGTAAAAAAAACAGCTGAAAGAGCTCAGTTAACAATGCTAGATCACAATGTGAACAACTTCAAAGTTGAATGTAAAATTAAAATTTAAGTTTGGACATGACCTGCAAAAAACAATAAATTTCACTCTTCTGAAACTGAGTGAATGTCTGATAGAAATAGACACAGAACTGCAGAGCGTGGCAAAAGCAGGTTTACAGCTGTTTGCATGAAAAATAATACAATCTAATCTAATAAAAGAGAAACATGCAAGAGAAACCAAGATGGCGGCATAGGTAAACACCAGAAATTGCTGCCTCCCACAACAACCTCAAAAATACAACTAAAAGACAAAACGGACATCATCCAGAACCACAGGAAGGCTGGCTGAGTGGAAATTCTACAACTAGAAGGAAAGAGAAAAGCACACTGAGACTCAGAGGAGGTGCGGAAGTAAAGTGCAGAGGTACAGAGGCGCATGCGGCAAGGGCTGGCAACTGAGGACGCGGCTGTCTTTTTGAATCGGGAGGGAGTCACAAGCCCCCGACTGCTCTGAACTCCAGTTCTGGGAAGTCTCTGGGGACCCAGACTCATACGGGGAGAAACTGGACTGTCTGGCAGCGGGCAGAACTCGGATCTCAAGGGCAGCTTTCTCTCAGAGGCGCTTGCAGCGATTACTGGGACACTGAGACCCCTGAGACCCGGGGCCTCTTATGGCAGGGCTGAGGATCAGCTATAGCTGTTTGATCCGCCTTGTGGATTCCCTGAGACCCCGCCCCACCCAACCTGCGGCAGAGGCTTTTGCATATGAATGTCCTGGCCCTTTGCGATCTGAAAATTACCTAACAAACTGCAGCTGGGCCAGACAGACCCAGAACTTCCAAGAGAAGGCGCCCAAGGCCCCACAGCAGCTTGCATTGCTTCACAGCTGGGCCTCATCTGGGCACCTCCAAACCCCAAACAAGGAAGGGGAATCTGCATATCTGTTCATAGCTCCTGCTGGGTAGCCTCAGGCAGAGGCTAAATTAGCACCTCCTTAGATCCAAGAGCCAGTGTACCCAGAGTGGGACCATCCAGATTACAACTCCTCAGATCCATAGGGACACACTCAGGGGGCAGACTCAGTGAGCACCCAAGCCCCACTGAAGCAAGTCTTGCCCCAGAAGGGTGTCTCCAGCACAGAAGTTCTCCCACCATAGACACAGCTGATTCTCACAGCTAATTGGCCTGGAGGTCAATTCCTCCCAGTGATACCTACAACAATCAAGGCTTAACTACAACAAGACTGTGTACAAAGCCCACAAAGGGGTGCACCGATAGTGTCCACCTCAGGTAATTGGGGAGGCTGAGCCACTGGGCCCTATAGGACACCTAGCACACAAAGCCACTCTACCAACACAGGGAAGCATAAAAAATGCAGACAAAGAAACAGGTCACAAATGACAGAAATGGAGGAAAACAAACTACTGGATATAGAGTTCAAAACCACACTTGTAAGGTTTTTCAAGAATTTTCTTGAAACCGCCAATACATTTAGTGAGACCCTGGAGGATATGAAAAAAGACCAACTAGAAATTAAGCATACACTGACTGAAATAAAGAATAATATACAGAGATCCAACAGCAGACAAGAGGATCCCAAGAATCAAGTCAAAGATTTGAAATACAAAGAAGCAAAAAATACCCAACCAGAAAAGCAAAAAGAAAAAAGAATCCAAAAAATATGAAGATAGTATAAGGAACCTCTGGGACAACTTCAAGCGCACCAACATCCGAATTATAGGGGTGCCAGAAGAAGAGAGAGAACAAGATATTGAAAACCCATTTGAAGAAATAATGACAGAAAACTTCCCCTACCTGGTGAAAGAAATAGACTTACAAGTCCAGGATGCACAGAAAACCCCAAACAAAAGGAATCCAAAGAGGACCACACCAAGACACATCATAATTAAAATGCCAAGAGCAAAAGACAAAGAGAGAATCTTAAAAACAGCAAGAGAAAAACAGTCAGTTACCTACAAGGGAGTACCCATACGACTGTCAGCTGATTTCTCAACAGAAACTTTGCAGGCCAGAAGGGAGTGGCAAGAAATACTCAAAGTGATGAATAGCAAGAACCTACAACCAAGATTACTTTATCCAGCAAAGCTATCATTCAAAATTGAAGGTCAGATAAAGAGCTTCACAGATAAGAAAAAGCTAAAGGAGTTCATCACCACCAAACCAGTATTATATGAAATTCTGAAAGGTATTCTTTAAGAAGAGGAAGAAGAAAAAAGTAAAGATAAAAATTATGAACAGCAAATACATATCTCTCAACAACTGAATCTAAAAATTAAATGAATAAAAAATCTGATGAACAGAGTAAACTGGTGAATAAAATAGAACCAGGGGCATAGAAAGGGAGTGGACTGACAATTCTTGGGGGGAAAGGGGTGTGGGGGTGCAGAAAGAGACTGGACAAAAATCATACACCTATGGATGAGGACAGTGGGAGGGGTAAGGGCAGAGGGTGGGGTGGAAACTGGGTGGAGGAGAGCTATGGGGGGAAAAAAGAGGAACAACTGTAATAATCTGAACAATAAAGATTTAATTAAAAAAAAGAGAGAGAAACATGCAAATTGACCATACCTCTGCTACACCTACCAGCCACGTCCACCAGCCACCCCAGCCACGCCCACCAGCCAATCAGGAACAAATATGCAAATTAACCCAACTAAGATGGCAGTTAATTTGCATACTAGGCACCAGTGGCCTGGGTCCGGGAAACATCATAGGGCACCCAGGTCACTCCGAGGTAGGCCCCGTGTGGGCCCTGAGAAGCCTAGAAAGGGCCTGAGCCAGGTGGCTCCTGGGCAGGGCCTGAGCCTGCAATCAGAGCTGAGGGGGCCCCTGGCAGGCCTAAGGCTCAGCCAGAGGCTTGAGGCCTGTGCAGGGGTGGAGCCGGCGATCTGAGTTGGCTGGGGGTCCCCTGCCCAGGCCTCACACCCCAGCCAGAAGCCTGAGGCCTGGGCAGGGGCCGAACCGGGGATAGGTGTGAACTACAGAGGCAACACCTTTTCTGACCACTCATTGGCTAAGCTCCCTATATGCCACTGGTAATATTCTTAGTAACTTGGGTAATAAAAATCCAAGAAGGTGATCTAGGGTTTTCCACCTCACTCCTGGAGAAAAAAACAAAGGTCTGCTGCTGGAGGGGCTAAGAAATATCATATCATGCCCTAGCCAGTTTGGCTCAGTAGATAATGCCTTGGCCTGCCTACCACAGGGTCTGGGTTCAATTCTGACCTAGGTTGGAGGCTCCTCCCTGGCCTGGGCCCAGGTCAGGGCTCATGCAGGAGGCAACCAATCTAAGTGTTCCTCTCACTTTGATGTTTCTCTCTGTCTTTCCCTTTCTCTTCCACATTCTCTAAAAATCAATGGAAACATCCTCAGGTGAGGATAAAAAAAAATAATAAATGTCATATCCTATGAAAGACACATCTTGAAAATGCCTAAAGAAAGTTGTCATTTTTCATGTTGAAGGAACTGGAGTCTGTGTTGATGAAAACACCTTGGTGACTGTGGTGACTGGCAGTGGCTGCAGCAGCGGGGTGATGGGGCCGGTGCCTTCCCCTGATCAGCCTGGTCACCTCCCACAAAGGAAGGCCAGACTGTGGCTTAGGCCTGCTCCCCAAGGGGAGCTGGGAGTGGGCCTAAGCCATCAGTAGGACATCCCCTGAGGGCTCCCAGTATATGAGAGGGGGCAGGCTGGGCTGAGGGACCACCTTGCTCCAGTGCACGAATTTCGTGCACCGGGCCCCTAATAATTAATAAATAAGTATATGCTCTGGCCAGCCAACATGGCTCAGTGGTTGAGCATCAACCTATGAACCAGGAGGTCATGGTTCAATTCTTGGTCAGGGCACATGCCTGGGTTCCGGGCTCGATCCCCAATGTGGAGCATGCAGGAGGCAACCACTCAATGATTCTCTCTCATCATTGATGTTTCTATCTCTCTATCCCTCTCCCTTCCTCTCTGAAATCAATAAAAATATATTTAAAAAAATAAGTATACGGTCTATGTTCCACATATGCACAACTGTAAGCCTACTTTTCCCCCTCCCTGTATAACTTACTAAGTGAGCACCCCAATAAATCTAGTACTCATCTGACACCATACATAGTTATTACTATACTAGAGGCCCAGTACATGAAATTCATGCATGGAAGGGGTCCCTAAGGCCTGGTAGGCCATCAGGGCCGATCGGGGCCAGGCAGATCAGGGCCGGGCCAATCGGGACCTGAAGGCCCGGCGGGGTCAGGAGAGGAGGCATCAGTTGCCGGGCCAAGTGTGGAAGAAATGGATGTGGGACACCGACGCTGCCATTGTCATCACCCTGCCACCCACAGTTCCTCACCTTCTCCTTCTGTCTTCCCTTGCCACTGTGCCGTCACTGTGGAGGGTGAGCAGCAGACAAATTGGGGCCTGCCGGCCAGGGGGAGGGACCGTGGTAGATTGGCCACTGGGGGAGGTTAGCTGTGGGAGTGCACTGACCACCAAGAGGCAGCTCCTGAGCATCTGTTCCCTGGTGGTCAGTGTAAGTCATAGTGACTGGTTGTTCCATTTGCTCAGTAGTAATGGTCACTTAGGCTTTTATATATATAGATTATTGACTATATTCCCTATGCTACACTTTACATCCCCATGACTGTTCTGTAACTACTAATTTGTTTCTTAATTCTTTCACTTTTTTCATTCATCCCCCAACTCCCCTCCCATCTGGCAACCATAAAAAGTGCTCTCTGTATCTCTAAGTCTGTTTCTGTTCAGCTTATTTATTTATTTTGTTTTTAGATTCCACATATAAGTAAAATCATATGGCATATGTCTTTCTCTGTCTGACTTATTTCACTCAGCAAAATGCCCTCCAGGTCCATCCATGCTATTGCAGATGGCAAGAATTCATTCATTGTTATGGCTGAGTCAGATTCGATTGTGTATATGCACCACTTCTTTATTCATTCATCTGAGTGAATGGACACTTATGTTATTTCCATATATTGGCTCTTGTAAACCATGCTGCAATGAACATCTTTTTTATTTAGTGATGTGGGTTTCTTCAGATAAATACCCAGAAGTAGAATTTCTGGGTCCTTCTTTGACTCTTGTTATATAGCTTTGTTTTAAAGTTTATTTGATCTGGTATAAGTATTGCTACCCCATCTTTTGTTTGTTTGTTTCCATTTTCATGAAATATCTTTTTCTATCCCTTTACTTTCAGTCTGTGTGTGTCTATTTGAAGTGAGTAGACAGCTAATGTAAGGGTCTTATTTTGTTATACATTCAGCCTCTATATATCTTTTGATTGGAACATTTAATATATTTGCATTTAAAGTAATTATTGATAGATATGTATTTATTACCATTTTATTATTCACATTTTTTATCTTTTTTTCCTTCCTCTTCTTCTTCTTCTTAAACAAGACCCTTTAACATTTCTTCTAATACTGGATTGGTGGTGATGAACTCCTTTAGCTTTTCCTTGTCTGGGAAACTCTTTATCTGCCCTTCGATTCCAAATGATAGCTTTCCTGGATAGAATAACTTTGATTATATGTCAGTCCTTGCTTTTTATCACTTTTAATATTTCTTGCCAATCCCTTTTGGCCTGCAAAGTTTCTGTTGAGAGATCACCTGACAGTCTTATGGGAGCTCCCTTTTAGATAACTAACTGTTTTTCTGTTGCTGCTTTTAAGATTCTGTCTTTATCTTTAAACTTTGGTGTGTCTTTGTGTGGGCCTTTGGGTTCATCTTGTTTGGAACTCTCTGTGCTTCCTGGAGTTGTATTTCTATTTCCTTCATCAGGTTAGGGAAATTTCTATCATTTTTTTCACATAGTTTTCAATTCCTTGTTCTCTCTCTTCTTCTTCTGGCACCCCATGATGAAAATGTTGGTACACTTGAAGTTGTCCTTATACTATTCTCATTTTTTTTTAATTCTTATTTCTTTTTGCTATTCTGTTTAGTGTTTTTTGCTTCCTTAGCTTCCAAATCTCAGTTTGATCCTCTGCTTCATTTACTTTACTGTTGATTTCCTAGAATGTATTCTTCATTTCAGTTATTGTATTCTTCATTTCTGACTGACTCTTTTTATGCTTCCTATCTCTTTGATGAAGTTTTCACTAAGTTCACCTACTCTTCTCCTAATTTCATTGAGCTTCCTTATAACCAGTGTTTTGAACTTGGCATCTAGTAGATTTCTTGTCTCCATTTTCTTTCATTCTTTTTCTGGAGTTTTGTTCTGTTTTTTCATTTGGGACATGTTTCTTTGTCTCCTCATTTTTGGTTGCCTCTCTGTATTTGTTTCTATGTATTAGGTAGAGCTGGGCTTTTAGAGTGGCCTTATGTAGGGTCCAGTGGCACAGCCTCTCTGATCACCAGAGCTGAGCACTACCTGTGTAGACTGTGTGCACTCTACTGTTGTAGTTGAGACTTGATTGCTGTTGGCACCTCAGTGGAAGGGATTTACCCACTAGCCAATTGGCTACAAGGACTGGCTGTGACCACCATGGAGGATCAGCTATGCAAATGTTGACCCCATGCAGCAGGACTTACTTCATAGAGGCTCTAGTGCCTGCTGAATTTGCCTTTGAGTGTGTCCCTTGTGAAGGAAGTTGGATGGTGCTTTAACATGGTCAGAAGATGTCCAGTGGGTATGCTGGATTTGGGGCCTCCTTGGAGGTGCAGGCCTAGGTCATCAACCATCTGTGTCCTGCCTAGGGCCACCATGAATGAGTTACAAAGCAATCTGCAGATGGCTGCTAATTGTGCTAGGCTTGGAGGTGCCCAGGTGAGGCCAAGCTATGAACCAAGGTTGGCTGCCACTAGTGCTAGGCTTGGGGCCATTTAGCTAGAGGTATGGGGTATGCTGAGGCCAGATGCTGCTTGTTTAAGAGATTTTAGGAAAGTCCAAAGCATAAGCCAAGACAGACCATTTGTATCAAAAAGCCATTGGAAACAGCTTGGGTAGGGCCAGCAATTTGAATGGGGCAGGGTCTCAGGAGATCACTAGGGCAGGGTAAATAGTGTTAGCCAAGTTTATGGAGACTCAGATATGCTGCCTTCCTGCTGGCTCTGTGGGGAGAGTACCCAGAAAAGAAACAATAGTCTCTGCCAGCACTTCTGTTGGGAAGAAAACTGCTCCTCCTACTCTCATATGTCCCTGGTGCCCTAGAGCTGGAACTCAGAGCAAGTGAGTCCAAGTAATTCTATGCATGGGTCCTTTAGAAGGAACATCTGAAACTCAAGCAGCCCTCTGTCTCATTCAACCACAATCAGAGCTGGTTTTTATAGCCGCAAGTTATGGGGACTTGTCTTCCTGGCACTGGAACCCTGGCCAGGGGTGCCTGGTGTGAGGCTGGGATCCCTTGCTCTTCAGGGAAAACCTTTACATTTGAACATTTGAAATATCCCTCTATATTTTTATTTGCCACACATGGGTAAGGGACCCACCCATATTGCATCTCTGCCCTTCCTACCAGTCTCAATGTGACTTCTTCTGTGTATCCTTATTTGTAAAACTTCTGTTCAGCTAAATTTCAGGCAGTTCTGAATGATGGTTGTTCTATAGTTTGTTCTATAGTTCTATAATTTTGATGTGGTTGTGGGCAGATTTGAGTACTGCATTTGCCTATTCCCGCCATCTTGAACAGAACCCTGCTCATTCAGCTTATTAAAAAATGTTAGCAAGATATTAGCAACAATTGTCATATACTTAATAGCTATTTCATAAATTAGATTTCCTTATTGGCCAAAAAGTTTTTCATGTAGAATTTACCCCATCACCTTTCTATGAACAACAAATGAACTTTCACATTAGCTATTAGGGTGAGTCAGATGAAATTGTCAGAATAATAGGTTAAAAATAGTTGAAGACCTTCAATATCATGCAATTCAACCTATAAAATCTGGAACCTATCCATTCTCCATATTATTATAAACCACTCTGAAAAATGTAAAGTATAAAGACCATGCCTTAATAAAATTGATCATTTCTACACCATAAACCAACAGTTTTAAACATGAATCAGAAAGGACATATGCATCCCTATGTTCATAGCAGCACAATTTACAATAGATAAGATCTGGAAACAGCCCAAGTGCCCATCAGTAGATGAGTAGATAAAAAAGCTGTGATACATTTACACAATGGAATAATATGCAGCTGTAAAAAAAAGGGATCTCTTATCCTTTGATCAACATGGAGGGACCTAGAGAGTATTATTCTAAGTGAAATGAGCCAGTCAGAAAAAAAGACAAATATCACATGATCTCACTTATATATGGAATCTAATGAACAAAAGAAACTAGTAAACAAAATAGATCCGGAGACATGGAAGCATGCAACAGACTGATGATTCTCAGAGAGAAGAGAGGAGGGCAGGAAGAGATTAACCAAAACGTATATGCATATATGCATAACCCATGGACATAGACAATAGTGCAGTGAAGACCTGGGAGGGAGTGGGATTGGGGAGGAGGGGGTCAATGGGAGAAAAAAGGGGACATCTGTAATATTTCAACAATAAAGATGCATCTTATTTTAAAATGCTATCAATAAAAGACTAGTTAACCTCATTGCATTAATTTGGATCTGTCAATATGAAAGCTCCTTAACTTTGTTATGTTTTAAATGCAATACAGACTTCAATAAACTTCAAACTATTTTCTGTTGCATATGCCACATGTGTTACAATATAATAATTTTCTTACATTTGCCTGACTGTTCATGTGATAAGATTCACAAAATGAAAATAACCCCTCATCTTCATTCTCTCAAACAGCTGAATTATAAAGATGTCTCATTATCTCAGGCTTTGAATACTTTCCTTAGGGGTGTTGCTTGCTCACTCTCAGATTCTTCTCTACTGTATTTTCAGAAGGGTATTAATTATCTTTTCATTAGAAACTAAACAAAGTTTAATAATCCTTCCCAGGTGGTAGATTTTTCCTTCACCTGTGAAGATGCAATTTATATGATACTTTAGGAGCATTTAAATAATCAGACTTAAATCTGGCTTGCCAAAAGATCTTAAGCTCTATGAGGTTAGCTATTAGGACTTTTTTATTGTGTGTTTTTTAAATTTATTTATTGAGACTATTTAGTTCACTGTTATGTATGCAGATCCTAGTTCAGGGCCTGATCCAGTGTAGATATTCAAAATATTTATTAAAATCAAAATGGAGCCCTAGCTGGTGTGGCTCAATTGGTTGAGCATTGTACCATGCACCAAAGGGTCACTGGTTCCATTCCCAATCAGGGCACATGTCCAGGTTTGGTCTCTGGTTGGGAGGCAACCGATGTTTCTCTCTCACATTGATGCGTTGTTGTTGTGTGTTTCTCTCTCTCTCTCTCTCTCTCTCTCTCTCTCTCTCGCCCCTCCAAAATCAATTAAAAATATTTAAAAAAATCAAAACTGAAATAGAACTTCTCTATGGTTCTATATTAAAATCATTTGTCAGGTTAACCCATTTTCTATATATAAGTTGCAGTATATAAAGTGGCTGTGTCTATAGATAAAGAATTGAAAATTAAAATTTTCATATGGTTTAACCTATTGAGAAATCTAGGACCAGAAAGTTTAAGGTTATAAGTTTGCAAAACTGAAACTGGGAAACATGTTTTTTTCATATAGCCTGTTTATCAAGAATAAAGAGCTTGAACAATGCTGTTGCTATGACAGTGGCCTGGTTAATCATCTATGTGCTATTTGTAGTGTACATGATAGCATGCAATCTGTCACTATGATGAATAGGCAGCTTGACTTTCAGGGAGGTGCCAGCCTCACTCCCTTCACGCTCAGTCTGGCTTGGTCCCAGATGTGCTGCCCCCACTTGAGTGTGGAGATAACACTAGCAGAGCCAGCATCTGGCTGTGAAGTGCTGTCTGCAGCATCACTACTGGCATGCTTAGAATTATAGACCTTACAGGTCACTTGTCCTTTCCACACCTTCATCTTAAAGATGAGGAAATTGAACAAGGATAAATGCAGTTTGCTCAAGGGGATGTAGGTGCCTCAAAGTCACATAGTTTGCTTGCTGAGGAGCTCGGGTTCTTCACAGTTCTTTCAGGATACGGGTTTCTTACCCTACAGGCTTGAAGAGACAGCAGACCTGGTGACCTTCTGGTCAGTAAGATCCACCTGTTTCATAAATAGCCTGCCTATTCTTCTCTCCAAAGACACCCCCATGGCTCCAGCCAACTGCATTTAGGGAGAAAACTCAATCTGGAGGAAGTGTTGCCTCAGTAATCAAAGTGCCTTGTTCTGATTTTTTGAGCAGTTCTCTTGTGTGCTTGTTCTGCACCTCAAGCTTCTGTGGATCTCCTCATTCCTGTTTGTTGGGTTTGAGTCTCCCAGCTCAATCCTCTATGCTTTTTCCCACCTGCCTGGCTTCTGTCCAACTTCTTTTCCTGATTTTTGTTCATTGTCTTTGCCCCAATTCTGACTCATCATCTTCCTCTAATCCCTCATATCTACTGAACGCTTCAAGCTTTGCCTCTGATTTCCTGTCCTTATGTTCACAGCAACCTAAAACCCAGGGAAACACCAACTTTATCACTCACAGAAATGCCTTTTTAAATAATTTATCTTGATTTCTGCTCCTTGGTTCTAAGCTCAGCCCCACATAGACACATAGTGAATACGTGGAGGTTTTTGGTGATTACTAACAATGCCTTATATTTACATTATATCTTCTAGTTTATGAAGCACTTATCACATCTATACAAAAACATTCAGAGCATCCTGGAATTCTAGAGTCAGAAGGGTATTCCAGGGTCTCTTCCCTAATGCTGGAGTGCAGATGTGTAGTGGGTTTGAGATAATCTAGAAAAAAAATTCCAATTTATTGACTCCATTCTGAAAATCTGAGCCAGTAGCTCTGCAGGTCACAAGGATCTGCTGTCCTTATACTCCATGTGGTTTGGATGAATGGTCAGGTTTAGAAACCAGATACAGTACCTTTCTCAGAAGGATGGTTAGCTGCCTTACAATTAAGTATCACCTATGTGAGCAAACCTTCCATTTAGAAAGGCCATGGCCTTTTACTACCATTGGGTATCATTGTTGGAAAGATTGCTCTGATCTGAACCAAATCCACATTTGAATTACCAGATAATACATAGAATTCAAATAAATATATGATTAAACAATAGGACCTTTCAGTGCTCCTGTAAGCACCTTGGAAATCTCAACAAATGTCAATGATCCTTCTCTTGGGGGAAAAAAAAGTTCACAATTTTGATTTTTGTATCCAACAGGAAAACTCATGATGGTTAGAAATGGGAAATGAGAACATATTTTTGATATCAAAACCTTGTTCCTCATCCTCCTCCTGCTCTAAGACTCAGGGCTTCAGAGATGCCAGTTGTTTCATTTACAAAATAGAGGCATCACTGTTTGCACCAAAGCCAAAGCTCAGTTTACTTCATCAAAGAGAAATGCTCACCTGGGTGCACTTCAATCACACTGAAGCCACGCTATTGGCAGGCCCTCAGCACTGGCAGGGGTGTGTCATCTAACTTGAAATCACATTGGGGTAGGAATTTCAGGCAACCCTGCTTTGTCATATCAAGGAAGACTCTTCATAGAAGAGGCATTGAGAAAGGCTGACCTTTTTCTGTCACTGTGGGGCTTTGAACCTCTTTATTTATGTAGACAAAGGCTGGGGGGAGTTGGAAAATACACACACACAAAAGAACGGAGGGAGGTGGAACCAACTTCTCTTCTATTAAAGCTTCAGGGGAATGGTTGCATGTGAAATTATGCTAATGAAGAGCAGGTGCTGAAACAAACCTTCCATATTATAGAATGTGACAATCTGCAGTGGCAAGGCTGATTATTCACTAGCTGCCACCCTTTCTCTATCTGCAGGCTCTATTTACCCTTAGCTTCCTCAGGGCATTTCTGTCCCAACAGTGCAGGAAGCATCCCAGGGAGGGGTGCTCATCCCTGAGTGCCCACATAAATAACGTCTGCATCCTTAAAGTATAGGTGTCCTGGCCCTATCCCTGGATCCCACAATGGGCCCTTGCAGTGGGGGGAGGGAGCAAGTTTTCAGAGATACCAGGTGATTTTTAGTGAAA
>NW_005871077.1:1126899-1147361 GCF_000147115.1 Myotis lucifugus | reverse complement strand
TGCCCCCCCTGCAGGCCTGGTCACCCCTCACTGCCCCCCCTGAATGAAAAATGGCACCAACTGCGTCCCCTGCCAGCCTGGTTGCCCCACACAGCCTGCTGTTTAGTCGTTTGGTCGTCCCTCACTAACCCCCCTATCAGCCTTGTTGCCCCACTCAGCCTGTTCGCTTGCCCATTCGGTTGGGATGGCCCCTGGATCTTTATATATATAGATAATCAACCTTCCACTCTCAGTACCATAACAGAATGGCCAGCAGTGCCCTGGCAAAGAAAAGCTATGCAAGAAAAACCCATTCTTACCCAGTAATTTAAGAAGAAAAGAGCAGAGTCTATGTAAAACTAAATGCATGCACTTAAACAACCAGGGTTTGAACTGCACACTAAATATTCACCCTGTCAGGTGCACCTTGAGAGAAGTAGTGATCTCAAACAAGGCAGGAGAAACCTCAAAGAAGAGAAAAAAAATTAGGGAGTCAAGAAATGTGGGTGAAACCAAAGAGAAACAAGCTTTTTCCAGACAGGAATGTGGGGACAGTTCAGAGCCCTTCAAATGAGTTTCTAAAGCCCCGTCTTTCCTGTGCCCCTAGAATCAGGAAGGGCAAGGAGTTTCAAAGGAGATAGAGAAAGTTTTAAGTAGGTCACTTTGTGTGCTGGACCTTGAGTAATTCTGGCTGCTGGCTGGTGCCAGAGCCCTCATCACTCTGCATTTGATCTGAATCAGGTTGAGTTTTTGTTCTGTTAATGAAACTATGGCAGTGATCCATCCACAAACACCGACAGACAGAGGCACCGTCCAAGTACCCTGCATGGGCCACCTACACACGCCAACAAAGGAAAGATCGCAACGGCCTAAATGACCAGGTTTCCAATCCAGTTTCCAGTAACTGTAGACATTCTCTTTAAATATTTCAGTCAAGAGTATAAATACAGCTCAGACTTATTTCCTGAGTCTCTCTTCCCCGTCTCCTCTATGGAAGGCATTGTATACCAGCTTCAGTTAGACTAGTAATAAGATACGGTGCATGGAATGGGGTGGTGGGGAGGTACTTGATAGTTTGTTTTCCTGAAAAGGAAGATATGCACCTCCTTCCATCAAGAATTAGCACCTCTTCTACCTAGTTTCTCCCTTTAGCTCACATATGCCACTTACTGTAATTCAATATTCATATTTATTTAAGTCTTTTTTAAAATTGACTTAGAAGAAGAGAGAGAAAGACAGACACACACACACATAGAGAGAAACCGTGATAAGAGAGAAACAGTGATAAGAAAGAGAAACAGCGAATGGGCATGTGCCCTGACCTAGAATCCAACGAACCTGCCACCTTTTGGTGCACAGGACGACACTCCACCTAACTGAGCCACACTGGCCAGGGCAGATTTATTCAACTCTTCAGGTTTCAATCTGTCCAGCTGTCAACATTTATTGAGTACTTCCTGGCATTGTTAACCTCTAGAGCAGTGGTTCTCAACCTTGCCTGCACATTAGAATCACCTGGGAATCTTTTTAAAATCCTGATTTCTGGGCCTCATCCTCCAGAAATTCTGTTTCTTTGTTATGGGGTGGGGCCCCAGAAATCAGGATTTTCAAAAGATTCCCAGGTGATTCCCAGGTGATTCTAATATGCAGCCAAGGTTGAGAACCACTGCTCTAGAGAAAGTTTGAGGGAGAGTGAGCTGAAGTAGCTTGGAAGTCCAGGTAGCAGAGTTACATGGGGAGACTGAAATAGAATAAAAATGGAGAAACACACTAGACTCCCTCCCAACATCCATTTTATTGGACTTATTAATACTGAACATCAGACGCAATGATATTCAAATGTTCATACAAAAATATATAGGACTGCAATTATTTGTGAGGACATGCCATGCCTCGTTGCCCTTACTTTAGAAAATAGAAACTTGACCATACTCAAAAGTTTTAAAAAGCTTTTGGAGGCTTTTAGGTAAAAATACCTTTAAGTTATCAAAAAAAAGTATGTATTTTATATTTACTATTAAACCATCTACCTCCTTTCCCCGCATTACACCATTAATCCTCATTGTTGATGTCACAGATATAAATTTTTCCCAAGGAACTGACATACTTGCTTTGAGAATATTAGGCGGGCAAGCTGTGAGCACTGTATGAACCACGTATTTAAATGAGTGGGAAGGAATACACTGGGGCTTGTATAATAATCCAGGTTTGTAAATTACATATGCAGGGTTCATTTATATTAACATTTATTCTCTGGACATAAAATGTACTGCCACTTTAAAATATTTGTTTTCAATATTTTTAAAAAATCACAGTATTTACCAACAGTTGGTGGCTACAAGGGCACACTATCACCTTTCAATAAAAAGTTCTTATCTTGTACATTTTCTAAACATGTAGGAGTCTTGGTTATTTGTTTTGAAGGGTGTCTCGAAGGCAATTGTAACTAAGCCAAAGAACTACAAAGCAGAGGCCAAGGAGAGGAAGTGAAGGGGAGAGAAATCCGATTAGTTAAAACAAGAGATGTCCCTGACGTGTCTCCCAGCTTTAGATACATTCTCTCATTACCTCTGTGACTTCTCTCCAGCTGCTCTGCCACACTGTAGCTGAATTTTCCTGTTTGTCAATTATCCACCCATCACTTTAGCTCCTAAGTATCCTGAAAGAAGAGGGTCTGATCCCAAGTCAACTGGTGATGAACTAGAGTCCAGCAAACCAGTCATTCTCCTGAATGTTTCAAGGTCACAGCAAGAAATACGCCTCAGTCCCACTGAAAACTTCACAGCTTCTCAGCGAGGCTGCCTCGCCCGCTCACCCCATCTCAGATTCCGGTATCTTTTCATCCTCCTCTACAACATAGCCCCCTTTCCTGATTTACTTTTCTCCTTAATATATATCACTATCTAATCTGCCAATGATGTACTTACTTATCTTGTTTATGGTTAGGTCTCTCCTACTAGAATAGGAGCTCCAGAAAGGCAAGGCTTTTTGTCTTTTTTAAATTTATTTCTGTATCCCTAGCACTTAGAACCATCTATAAATAACTATTTCTTGCATAAATAAATAAATAGCTGACTTGGTCATTTAAAAAATATACATATTTTTATTGATTTCAGAGAGGAGGGGAGAGGGAGAGAGAGATAGAAACATCAATGATGAGAATCATTGAGCAGTTGCCTCCTGCAGATCCCCCACTGGGGATTGAGCCCACACCCGGGCATGTGCCCTGACTTGGGAATCGAACCATGACCTCCAGGTTCGTAGGTCAACGCTCAACCACTGAGCTATGCCAGTCAGGCTGACTTGTTCATTTTTAATGGACTTGATCTCCTGAGAGACTGCTTTGAGTAAAGGAATGAACTGCTTCTCTGGGCAGGTTCAGGAGCAGGACAACCCTGCAAGGAACCCATCCTATATAATGAAAGCCTAATATGCTAAGTGTTCAGTAGTCCAGTCAGCCATTCAACCAATCAAAGCTTAATATGCTAATGATATGCTAAGGCTGCTCAACCGCTAACTATTATGTGCACAGACCACCAGGGGGCAGACGCACCAACCGGTAGGTTAGCTTGCTGCTGGGGTCTGGCCGATAGGGACTGAGCCAGACGAGCCAGACATGCTGTGGAGCCCTCACATGGTCCCTCCTCAGCTGGCCAACCTCCTACGTCCCTCCCTGGCCCCGACTGTGCACCTGTGGGGTCCCTCGGCCTGGTCTGTGGACTCTCGCAATCCCGGACCCCTCAGGGGATGTCAGAGAGCTGGTTTCAGCCTGATCCCGCAGGCCAG
Organism: Myotis lucifugus; assembly: GCF_000147115.1. NCBI lineage: Eukaryota > Metazoa > Chordata > Mammalia > Chiroptera > Vespertilionidae > Myotis > Myotis lucifugus. The sequence continues at coordinate 1,143,596 of NW_005871077.1, read as the reverse complement.
GGTGAGGGACCCCACTGGTACAAGAATTTGTGCACTGGGACTCTAGTTATCTAATATAATAAAAGAGAAACATGCAAATTGACCATACCTTCGCTACGCCCCCAAGCCATGCCCACCAGCCAATCAGAGCAACTATATGCAAATTAACCCAACCAAGATGGTGGCCAGCAGCCACGGAACTGGAGCAAGCAGGAGGCTTGGTTGCCCCGGTGATGGAGGAAGTCAAGCTTCCTGCCTGCCCTGGCTGGCTGTGGCCTCCATTAAAGGCAACAAAGTTTCAATTATAGAAGATAAATAAATCCCAGATACCTGCTTACAGCCAGCCTCCACTGGGAGCTTGGGTGGCTGGGGCCGTGGCCAGCCTGCAAACAGCCATCAGCCCCTCACCCAGGCTGGCCAGGCACCCCAGCAGGACCCCCCACCCTGAAAGGGGTGTGGCCAGCCTGAAAACAGCCATCAGCCCCTCACCCAGGCTGGCCACACCCTCATGGGGTGAGGGTCCCTGCTTGGGGTCTTGGCCAGCCTGCAAACAGCCATCAGCCCCTCACCCAGGCTGGCCAGGCACCCCAGCAGGGACCCCCTCCCTGAAGGGGGTGTGGCCAACCTGAAAATGGCCCTCAGTCCCTCACCCAGTCTGGCCAGGCACTCCAGCGGGGACCCCCACCCTGAAGGGGGTGTGGCCAGTCTGAAAACAGCCCTCAGCCCCTCACCCAGGCTGGCCATGTAACCCAGCAGGACCCCCACCCTTATCCGGGACACCATTCAGGGCAAACCAGACGGCTCCCACCCATGCACCAGGCCTATAATAAAAGGGTAATATGCAAACTGACCCTAACAGCAGAAAGACTGGGAATGACTGGTCACTATGACACACACTGACCACCAGGGGGCAGACGCTCAATGCAGGAGCTGCCCGCTGGTGGTCAGTGCGCTCCCACAGAGGGAGTTCTGCTCAGCCACAAGCCAGGCTGACGGCTGCCAGCACAGCAGTGATGGCGGGAGCCTCTCCCACCTCCTCAGCAGCGCTAAGAATGTCTGGCTGCAGCTTAGGCCTAGTTCCTGCTGGCAAGTGGACATCCCCCGAGGGCTCCTGGGCTGTCAGAGTGATGTCTGACTGCCAGCTTAGACCCAATCCCCGAGGGAGCAGGCCTAAGCCAGCAGGCGGACATCCCCGGAGGGGTCCCAGGCTGCCAAAGGGCACAGGCCGGACTGAGGGACCCCCCCGAGTGCACAAATTTTTGTGCACCGGGCCTCTAGTATATATATAATTCTTCTTTGATGTACTTTAAATACCCAGAAAAGTTTTTGACAGATAGTAGGCATTCAATAAATATTTTTTGTAAGATATCACCTTGGAATTGAAATTTCTAGGTAAAGAGATATAAATGTGTTCAAAACTTTTAGGGTACCCAATAAAATTGCTTTTGCAAAAAATATATACATAGCTTTTCACTTTAAAAGTTACTTTTAAGCACTCGTGGATGAGAGAATGTCTATCATCAATACTGTTCTCCCTTTTAGGGTTTTCAATAAAGGGTAATGTGTTTGTTCTATTGGAACTAACAAAGAAAAGTTTTTCTTCCCACAATCTCATCTTCAACTGTAATAACTTAAGACTGTTTCAAAACAAACAATAATGTTTATGGAATTTTCCTTTATAGGAAATAGTTCTACAACACATCCTAAAAGTCATACTAAAGAATTATTTTGAGACTGGTTTTCCAGTGATCATTTTATGTTTATTGTGTTTGAAGAAAGCATGACACAGAAACATTGCACAAAACTAGTCAAATAAAACCTACCAGCAAGATTGGTTTATAGAAGATAACATTTGTATTTTACACAGTTATATATGCCACTTGAATTCTTCTCATTAATGATGAAATGTTCTGTTCTCATGTAGAATTGAGACAGTTCCTCAACCATGGAGTGGGTCTCTCATGGGGATGAATGGCAGGCCAGGAATAAGCATCATTATGAGATGACCTCAAGCCAGGTCAAAAGGACAGAGTTTAGTGACCCTAGTTCTAATAGAGCTAAGACTTGAGAAGACAAAAGGTTCAAGGGCTATGGAGGGAAAGGGAGGCCAGTAATTTGGAGAATTCCAACCTGAGGAGCACACAGAACCCAAATTCTGATATTGCTCCAGGGAAGGCTTGAACTGGGATGAGGGAGGTACAAGACCTATTCTGAGTTAGGTCTCCTATTTCCCTAATGTTGGGGGGTCCTGGCCTCCCTGAACTTGAATATTTATGTGCAGAGAGCCATTAGTGGTACTGACACATGCCTCATTTTCTAGACATGAGGTTTGGAAAATGCAATGCCTCACCGCAAATACTAAGGTTTTCTAGAGTCTTCTTGAGATTAGCTTCTGGGCTTCCATAATCAGGGTCCATGACAAGAGAAACAAAGTTTAGTTAATATTTATCGAGCTTTGTATTATTATATAATAGGTCATGTAGTGGGTACTTTTCAAACACAACTTCATTTAATATTTGCAAGACTCCTATGAGGTAGCCATTATGATTTCCCCTTTTTATAGATGAGAACAAAATAAAACAAAAAGCTTAAGTAAGTAATTCAAATTAATACAGCTAATAAAAGATTGAGCCGGGACTTTGAAGGCAGCTCTAACTTGGTCTTTATACTATTCAGTGAATCCACACTAAAGTTGACGAACATAGATCATATTCCACTTCTCATTCAAAAAGAAGAATGGGAACAATGATCCATCAATCTGCCAGTGTATAAGGAGGCAGTTTACATTTTATATACTTCCTTTAAAGCTGTCTTTAATTTTTTTAACAGTCCTGAAATTAACAAACATTTAAAATCAGTTGGCTCTCTTTGGGACCCTGTTATAGATGACGTGGTTTTCCATTGCCAGTTGTTAAGTCAGTTATCTTTCATGTCCTAAAAGAAAAGATTCTTTTCAAATGTAACATGGCTTAGCTGAAATGTAACATTATTCTATTAGTCACTAGTGAACTGAAAGGGTTCTTAAAAAAGAACCAAAATGTGCATAAATATGCTGATAGGGTTTGAGATCAGGTAAAGCTCTTAGAATCATTCACTGTGTTGCCTGAGAGCGGGGATTTTGTTTTCCCCCACGGAGCCCAATCAAAGAAACATGACTACACAGATAAAGCCCAGTCCTGTGCCGGTGCTGGCTCCTGAAGTCAATGAATCTGGCGTTCTCACTCTCTGGCAATGGTGGGAAAGAGAAAACTTGACCTAGATTATCATGCAATTATTCTTGCTGCCTGCTCACATGAACGCCTGAGCCAACTGATGCAGCTAACAAAGAGGGCTTGTTAAGCCGGGACCTGTGCCATCAGTCTGGTTTGAGAATAATTTTTAACAGTAGATGGTGGAGGGAGGAGTGACTTGGAGGGAAAGTGAGCAGGGGCAAAAGAATGAAAAAGTATTATGCTCCTTGCAGCTATACATCATATTCTGAATTGTTTTAATACTGTCTACCCAATTTGAGACTCATTTTCTCATAATATATTTGTTTACCTTAGGTTTTCCAAAATGAATATTGCTTTAAAACTGAGATCCTCTGACAATAGAACATTTCAAGGTTTTGTTCTTTCTGAAAAAAAAAAAAATCCCAACATGAGCCCAGGTGTTTGTTCTTTTCCCCTGTCTTGTTTCTTTTACTTTGATAACAACAGATCTTCTACCTATGTTGCTAAAAAAAATAAAGATTAAAAAAGTGGGGGTGTTCTTACTAGCTGGTTCTACTTTCTAAATTCTCTTAGAAAATCTCAGTCAGTCTTATTTGGATTCACAACCCTAGAAGCTGTTTGGTCTCCTCTGTTAGAAGAATATTCATTTGTACGAAGCCCATGGTTCTGTCATTGTCCCCTCTTCCCACTTCCTCAGAAGCAAAGTCCTAGGAAGAAATCTACTCTAGGAGTCTCAGCACTTCCCTGTCCATACCACTCTTCTGCCAACCGGAAATCATGTTCACACTCCACTTACCCTGCAGAAACAGCCTGGCAGGTCTCATCAGAGACTAATGTGACCATATGTCCTTGGTTGCCTAAGAGCACTTGTAGTTCTGCTGTAATTTTTTTCTTCTTTCTTTCTTTCTTTCTTTCTTTCTTTCTTTCTTTCTTTCTTTCTTTCTTTCTTTCTCTCTCTCTCTCTCTCTCTCTCTCTCTCTCTCTCTCTCTCTCTTTCTTTCTCTCTCTCTTTCTTTCTTTCTTTCTTTCTTTCTTTCTTTCTTTCTCTCTCTCTTTCTTTCGTTCTCTCTTTATTCTTTTTTTTGCTCATTCATTTATTTCTTTATTTATTTTATTTTTTATTTATTGTTTAAACTATTACACATATATCCTTTTCCCCCCATATACTCCTCCCCAGCCACTCTCACCCCCTAGTACATGCCCCCACCCCTCCAGTGTCCATATCCATTGGTTATGCTAGTATGCATGCATATAAGTCCTTTGGTTGCCCTCTTACCCATCTCCCCACAACCTCCCCTGCCTTCTCTCTGAGGTATGATGGTCTGTTTGATGCTTCTCTGTCTCTGGATCTATTTTTGTTCATCATTTTATGTTGTTCATTATATTCCACAAATAAGTGAGATCATGTGATATTTATCTTTCTCTGACTGGCTCATTTCGCTTAGCATAATGCTCTCCATGTCCATGCTGTTGGTGAATGGTAAGGTTTATTTCTTTTTTACAGCAGCATAGTATTCCATTGTGTAGATGTGCTAAAGTTTTTTTAATCCATTCATCTGCTGATGGGCACTTAGGCTGTTTCCAAATCTTAGCTATTGTAAATTGTGCCGCTATGAACATAGGGGTGCATATATCCTTTCTGATTGGTGTTTCTGATTTCTTGGTATATATTCCTAGAAGTGGGATTACTGTGTCAAATGGGAATTTCATTTTTAATTTTTTGAGGAAACGCCATACTGTTTTCCACAGTGGCTGCACCAGTCTGCATTCCCACCAGCAGTGCACGAGTGTTCCTTTTTCTCCACATCCTCGCCAGCACTTGTCGTTTGTTGATTTGTTGATGATAGCCATTCTGACAGGTATGAGATGGTACTTCATTGTTGTTTTGATTTGCATCTCTCAGATGATTAATGATTTTGAGCGGGTTTTCATATGTCTCTTGGCCTTATGTATGTCCTCTTTTGAAAAGTGTCTATGTAGGTCCTTTGCCCATTTTTTGATTGTATTGTTTATCTTCCTTTTGTTAAGTTGTATGAGTTCTCTGTAAATTTTGAAGATTAAACCCTTATCAGAGATAACATTGGCGAAAATGTTCTCCCATGCAGTGGGCTTTCTTGTTGCTTTGTTGGTGGTTTATTTCGCTTTGCAGAGCTTTTTATTTTGATGTAGTTCCATTTGTTTATTTTCTCCTTAGTTTCCATTGCCCTAGAAGCTGTATTGGTAAAAATATTACTATGACATATGTCTGATATTTTGCTGCCTATGGCTTCTTCTAGGATTTTTATGATTTCCCATCTTACGTTTAAGTCCTTTATCCATTTTGAGTTTATTTTTGTGTATGGTGTTAAGTTGGTGATCTACTTTCATTTTTTTGCATGTACCTGTCCAATTTTCCCAGCACCATTTATTGAAGAGATTGTCTCAACTCCATTGTAAGCTCTTGCCTCCTTTGTCAAATATTAACTGAGCATAATGGCTTGTATCAATTTCTGGGTTCTCTGTTCTGTTCCATTGATCTATATGTCTGTTCTTGTGCCAGGCAGTTTTGAGAACCGTGGCTTTGTAATATAGCTTGATATCTGGTATTCTGATTCCTCCAACTTCGTTCTTCTGCTGTAATTATTAATAGCATCTCTGTTCACTCTCAAATGTGTCCTAGTTTGAAAATAAGTTATTTGGTCTCTCTTATCAATGATCTAATTGCCAAATACAAAAAACTCTCTGTTTTCAGGATTTGACCACTCTGCAGTATTTGGCAGTGTAATTCATTCCCACAATAATGAAATTCTCCTCCTTTGTGTTCCACAACACTTTCTCTCCTATAGCTCTGTTCCATCTAAGATTTCTTTGTGAGCTGCTCTTCCTTTTCACACCTTTTAAATGTTGGTACACCTGGAGATTTCATATTAGAACCTTTGTCACTTTATATGATCACCTTGGACATTCATCTATTCCATGTCCTTAGTCACAATTTACAATGTGTAACTTTCTCTCTCGAACCAAGACCAGTCTCCTAGGCTCAAGTCCCACATCTTTTCCACCTGAGTGTCCCACAGGCACCACAAGATCAATGTATCCAAACTGAGCTCTTTACTCCTTTTCCCCAGTCTGCTCTTCCTCTTCTTCACCAGTCATGGTGAATGGTACAGATTCTGCACCCACATCTTAGCCCTGGCCTCATTGTGTCCAGCCCAGTATGCCTGGTTAGCCATATGCCAGCTAACCCTCAGATCTATGGGAATAAATGATTGATATTTTAAACCAGTGAGTTTTGGAATGTAGGAATTGATTCTGGGAAGGGCATACTCCCATAAGAAAAAGTCATCATACGCACAATGGCTTTAGGGCTGGGTGGCAGAAATTGTTATAGGAGACTGAAACAATGACCTACTATATGTGGTGGCAAAGCATTTGGTAAGACTGTTACCTATGAACTTGGAAGATACACAATGTACTTAATGATTTGATAGACTTGGGCAAGATAGTTTTTTGAAGTGTTGAAAGCATAAGATGATTACTTTTAGCTGCATATTAATAAAGATCTACAAGAAAAGACTTGGCAGCCTGGATTAAAAGAGATTGAGATTTATCAAAACATATAGACTTTTGGGCCCCTAACCAGCTACACAAAAGGTATAGAAGTTTTAGAAAGCTGCTCTGCCACCAAAATGGGCATCTTTTCAATGTCATCTTTAGAAATGGCCAAAAAAATATCTACAATGGTAAACCAAAATCTATGAAGAATTAAGGACTAAAAAGACACTCTCAGGGATTAGAATTAAGGACCAAGAAGACACTCTCAGGTCAACCAAAACCAATGAAGAATTAAGGACTAACAAGATATTCCCAGGGAACAGAGCCCAGGTCTAATTAAGACACATTTACTACCAAAAGCAAAATGACCTGATTTTACTTGCCAGGTGAGTTTTCAAAATTGCTATAGGCCAGTGGTATGCGTCTCCCTTTCTTCCCTTTTTCTAATAGAAGTGTTTGTTATGATCAGCATGCCCCTTTTTCACCATTGTATGTTGGGCATATATGGGGCAGATAACTTATCTATTAGTTCATATATCTCTGAATTAAGAAAAGCCACATATGGACTTGATATAGATGTTGAAGTCTTGGACTGTAAGCCTGATGCCATGATTTGATGAGATTTGGAGGGTACTGGGATGCTAGTGAGTAAAATTTGTGTAAGGAAGAAATGTGAATGATTGTGGACAGATGGAAGTTTATTGTAAATTGACTTGCTGGCCCCAATTCTTCACCCCTCCCACATCCATACTATTGCTGTAGCCTATCTGTGGGAGGAGTGCACTTCCATGACCCTTGACTTTGGACATAGTTATGGGACTTGCTTTGGCCAATGGAAATGGCAGAGTAGACAGTGTGCCAATTTCAACCCAGTCATATGGGGATTCTTCTTTCCCTCTTGCACTCTGCCACTGCCATCAGAAGGACATGCCATCTAGTTTGCTAGTTTGAACAGAATGAAGGACACCTGAAGCAGTGCTATTTCATCCAAGCCACAGACTTTCCATGAGAAACATAGCCATCTAGCTGAGCCCAGCCTTGATCAGCCAAGCCACATCCAATCTTCGGATCCATGAGAATAAATACTAATTGTTCTTAGCATTGAGTTTTGAAGTAGTTATTATACAGCACAATCATGGAATTTATACTACCATCCATTCAGTGCTTCCCTAAATTCAATTCTCCTACTTCCTTACTTTAAAAATTACATCCCCCCTCTCTATATCCACTATCTTTGCCTTAGTCTATATCTGTATCATCTCTCACCTGGTTCTTATAAAATTCTCCTTACTATACTCCTCTATTTCATCCTCCTCATTGCCACCAGAGTAATATTTATACAGTGCACAACTAATATAATTCCTCAGCTTAAAACCCTCTAAATTCTTACCATTATGTAGTAGAGTTACACTCCTACTTTCAGGGAGCTAACAGGTCTAATTTGGTCCATAGGTTCTTCTTGTTTGCTGCAGGTGATATTTTAAAATATTTTAATGTAAATATGAGCACAAGTTCTGTAGTTTGCCACAATTTCTCCCACTCTCTATTGTTTTATATGTGGTCCACTTCACCCATTTATGTAACAGTCTTTGTCCCTATAGGTACTTATGTTAGTATATTAGTGTCCTAGGCAGCCATACAAATTACCACAAGCTAGGTGGCTCAAAACAATAGATATTTATTCCTTCATGATTCTAGAGGTGTCATCAGGGCTATGCTCCCTCTGAGACTGTCAATGGAATCCTTCCTTCACTCATCTTAGTGTTGGGTGGTGACAGTCAATCCTTGGCATCCCTTCCCTCATAGCTGCATCACTCCAGACTTTGCCTCTGTCTTTACATGGCATTTCCTATTCTTATAAGGACACAAGCCGTATTAAATGAAGGCCCACCCTAATGGCCTTATCTTCAATACCTCTGCAAAAACCATTTTTCCAAATAGAATCACATTTACAGGTACTGGGCATTAGAACTTCAATATATTGGAGGGAGAACACAATTTAACTAATTATAATAAGTAACTGATTTATAGGCTGAAGTACAAAGTTCTTAGCATGGCATATACAGATCTTCCTGGTCTGTTCCCCGACTACATCTCTACCTTGAACTCTATAATAGAACTCTATATATTCTTCTTGTTGACCCTGAATGGATTAGGTCATTCCACACCTTAGTGCCTTTACTTACTAGTATGCTTCTCTTTTTGCTTTGAAAGCCTTTTCTTCCTGCCCTAGTCTACCCATTAATTTTTATTCCACTTTTTAGACTTACTCAAATTGTATTGTGTCAGGCAAACAATTAGTTTTCTCTTGTTGTTTTGGGGAATTGGTTGCTAATTCTGTTTTTACTCTTACTCCAGAAGAGATCTCAATGTGCTAAAGTTCCAGGGAGTCCTCAGAATCTTTTTTACATACCCTTTTCCGTACAGTTCTTCCATGAGATGTAGAAGTGGACTAAGGTGAGTTCTACCAGATTTCTTTTGGAGAAAATTTGCCCTAAATGTGCAAAGAGTCTATTTTTGATTGGTCAATGGTCAACCATCTTGAGAGTTCTCAGTAGTATGTACTGGGGGTATTTTGATTTTAGTAGAAAATATATATTCCATCTCCCAAGGTGAGTAATCTAATTAAATAAATCAGACTCAGTATAAACCAACCAACTGCACATCTATAAACAGTGTCTTCAATAGTAATCTCCCCAGGATCTGGCAATGAATCTAGGAACCATTTCCACAGCATTGTTAAGAAAGATGAAACACTAGTCAAAATTTTCTGTTTAGCCCGTGACATAACTGTCAGGATTTCAAAAATGGAGGTAACTTCTATTATGTCTCTGTGCAGATCCACTTCTATCAAAGTATTTAATGAATTCCTGTTTGTGTTCAATTCCTAAATCAACTTAACAAAATATTTCAGCTGGAAACATTCTCAAAACCACTCTTTCACTAAGTGTATAAGCTTAGCCTCCTCAAAATGGGAAAGGGTGAAAGAGTTTAATGAATGGTCTCTTTACAAAAAATGAGGACAGGATTAAGAAAAACCAACAACAAGAAATGAAGAAGCACCTCCAGGGTAGCCACAACTAGAAAGAAGCCTCTCTCACCCTTAGACTGGAAGAGACAAAAGCAGGAGCAATTCCTACTAGAGCTGTGGCACAGGAACTGTGGTCTTCAGCGCAGAAACAGAGAAGTGCAGCCCCCATCCTAGGAGGGCCCAGAGGAGAATAGGGACTGTGGAAACCTTGACCTCTCTTTCCTTCCATCTTCAGATCTCCTGCTGATGCCTCCCAAGGGTTGAACCTAGCCAAAAGCAACAGGGCAATGTAGCCTGGCAATGCAGTCCTTAGAGGTCAGCCTCTGGGGAGAAAAAGTAGGGTGGAAAAGGTGAGAGCGGATCTGGAGCACATAGAAAGAAATCCAGTAAACACACTTTAACCTAAAAGGATTGCTTCTCATTAGACTATTAGTCTGAACTGAGCTGTCCCTGCTCAAAGGAGGAAGTGAACTAGGTTAAAGATTTATAGATTGTGAAAGCTGAAAGAGTGCATAAGGGTCATCTAAACCAGCCCTCTCACTTTACAGATTGATGGAATGGCAGTCCTCAGAGATTAAATGACATGCTTAAGATCACCTTCGAGTTAATAACTGAACTAAGACTAAAACCCATGTTCTTGTTTCTCTGTCCAATGTTGTCTGCCCTGCTCATGCAGCTCAAATTTTTTCTAACTGTGTGAGTTTCTAGTAACTGGTTTCATCCACAAGCATGAAAAAGAGCATCGAGCAAAATGCAAAGTTTTAGGAATTTTTGAGAAGAAATTCTCAAAGGACCTCAAAAAACATGAGTCACAATGTTTTAAAGACTGACATTTTTTTCTACCATGTGCCAAACTAATTTGTTAGAAAAATGCCCAGTCTTTTATTTTTCATAATTAAATGTGAAGTTTATGAATCCAGGAAGAAAATTTTTTTAAAAAAAAATATTCTTACAATTAGTCTCTGAAGGAACTAAGCATTTCCTATTTATCCCCCCCAGAGTATATATTAGTCCCATTTTATGTACTAAGAAACTTATAGACATAATAGTAAAGGATTCATCTATTCCAGAAGATTCTATAAGATTCCAGACAACTGTAATTTCTAGAAATTTCTAAGATTTAATTCTTCCCATTTTTATTGAGAACTTTGCATTTTTGGATATGTCATATTAGGTGCAGGGGCACAAAAATGAAGGAAAACACATTCTCTGTTCTAAGGGCTCTTACAGAGCAGGAATGGAGGGAAATATGCCAACAGTGACTGAGTTGGCTGGCTGGGGCTCTGACACAGCTGCTTTGAGAGTGCAGTGCAGGGGAAGGTCTCTTATCACCACACTACTCAGCTCTCCCAAAGCAGATTTCTTAACTGAGTTCTCAGAGATGCACTCACTTGTACACGCAGCCAAATCTTGCCAGGGAGTTCATGAACCTCAATTTATAAATAGATCTTTTCACCTAGAAAAGGTACAAGCTTTTGGGTTCTTTGTTGGTTTGTTTTGTTTTCTGCCGCACCCCCACTCTCCCACACACACCTCAGATTAGGTGCAAGAAAATGGCTACAATTGTGTTGTCTAACTATAGAATTAAAATAAAATTCTGAGAATCCTGGCTTATAACCTTTTACTTACTATTTTCAGATTATACTGATAAGAAAATGATTCAGGATATTGTATGTAGGACATCTTACTTTCTGGAACACCTGGTTTTCCTTGATTTGGCCAGATTTTCATTGGCCAACATTCAAAAAAATCTAAAACCAACCCCAAATCTAAATAAGGTTGTAGCTTAAAAGATTATTCTCCTTTATCCACAGCTAGGAAAGGAAATAAAATGTACTTATTAACTAAGCAAATATTAATTTAAAACTTACTATGTGCAGAGTTTTGTGCTAAGTACTAGGGATATAGTGAAACATAAGATACAACCATTGCACTAAAGAAACTTCTAGTCCAGATGGGAAATGGTCCAAGAAATAACAATAATTGAAGTTGGGTGAATGGATGTAATAAGAAGACATAAGGAAAGATACATTAAACAAGAAATTAGTTTCAGTTGAGATGAATATTTATTTTCCCTAAGTGCAAGAAATTTCATGAATTAAATCTTGAAGTTAAGTATTCTTGGAGCATATGAATTACACGGTGTTTCAGAAGGAGTGGCCTCTGGAATACGACAACCTGAGCCTGGATCCCAGCTCCATCTGGCAGAAATTATTTAACCACTCTAAACTTCAGTTTCCTTGTCTAGAAAGTGGGGATAATAATAAAAGTGCTTGGAATGTCTAAATAAAAGTAGAAAAATTTGTTCAGTTATCAAATAGTGGTTCATTTGATTTGTGCAGACAAAATATCCAGACAGTTTGGCTAAAATGTTTATATCCCATCAAAAGGTTGGCATTGCCCTAACCGGTTTGGCTCAGTGGATAGAGCATCGGCCTGCAGACTGAAAAGTCCCAGGTTCGATTCCAGTCAAGGGCATGTACCTTGGTTGCGGGGACATCCCCAGTAGAGGGTGTGCAGGAGGCAGCTGATTGATATTTCTCTCTCATCGATGTTTCTAACTCTCTATCCCTCTCTCTTCCTCTCTGTAAAAAATCAATAAACTATATTTTTTTAAAAAGATTGGCATGTATACTTGGCCTTAATCTGATTGTACAGTCAAGACCACTCTGAAAATCTGATAGGCTAGGATTCTCTTTTCAAAATGTACACATTTCTGGAGACTCCTGACCCCCAAAGCCACAATAAGAACCTGTTTTAAAATGGATTTTCCTTGTCACTATCACACTCCTAAGACTGTCTCTTGGGACATTTGTTTGGTTCTGTTGTCTCAGCAACTATAATATACCCGTATTTACTGCTAAAGTCTAATTGATACTAAAGTTCTCCACCTATCACTCAACCAGTTAGGAGAATTCACAACTTAAAAATAAAAAGGAATACTACTATGGCACATTGATAAAAGTACTTGAGAAGTTATCCATGTGGAAATGTTCAAAATTTAGACCACAGGAGAAAATATTGAAAACTTTATCCATAAGTATGCCTCGGTTTTCAAAGGTATTCAGGTGCAGCTTTCAAAACATTATTTCTCTTAAACTGAATTTATTCACAAAGGGTTTGATTTTTCTGTGGTGTGCTCAAATTACATATAGATGAGTATTTAATATTTGATCACTTTAAGATGGTGGTTTTTCTATCAGTTTGATGGACTAAAAACAACTTAATCACAGTCACCGGAGAAATCTATGAAGTCATTTCTTAATTTATAAAGAATAGCAGTGAACTTCAGTGATATATGACATGCCTGAATAACTCATTTACCTACCATACCAAAACTCTTCACAGTTTGATAAGATACAGATGATATTGATTTCTAAATAAATATATTAATGATAAATGTGATAAAAGGAGCTAAAACACACTTTTATAACTTATCTTGAATAAATTAACCCTAAGCATTGTTCACATCATACACACACACACACACACACACACACACACACATACACACACATATATATATATACTAGAGGCCCGGTGCACAAAAATTTGTGCACTGGGGGGGGGGGTACCCAGGCCCAGCTGTGCCCTCTCGCAGTCTGGGACCCCTCGGGAGATAACGACCTGCTGGCTTAGGCCTGCTCCCGGGTGGCAGAGGGCAGGCCCAACCCCTAAGTGCAGCCCCTGGTCAGGCTCAGAGCAGGGCGGATCGGGAGGTTGCGATGCCACCCTCAGGGTAGGGCCGATTGGGGGGTTGGGGCACTGCCCCCTGTCACACTCAAGGCAGGGTCGATGGGGAGGTTGTGGCACCACCCCCTGTCACGCACAGAGCAGGGCCAATCAAGGGGTTGGGGCGCCGCACCCTGTCACGCACAGAGCAGGGCCAATCAGGGGGTTGGGGCGCTGCCCCCTGTCACTCACAGAGCAGGGCCCATTAGGGGGGTTGGGGCTCCGTACCCTGTCACACACAGAGCAGGGTCGATCAGGGGGTTGGGGAGCTCCCCCCTGTTAGGCACAGAGCAGGGCCGATCAGGGGGTTGAGGAGCTCCCCCCTGTCACTCACAGAGCAGGGCCGATAGGGGAGTTGGGGCACCGCCCCCTGTCACACACAGAGCCGCAGGGCAATCAAGGGGTTTGGGCGCTGCCCCCTGTCACGCTTATCCCGGTGCCGGGAGCCTCGCTGCTCTGCTGATCCCGGTACCGGGAGGCATATTACCCTTTTACTATATAGGATAGAGGCCTGGTGCATGGGTAGGGGCTGGCTGGTTTGCCCTGAAGGGTGTCCTGGATCAGGGTGGGGGTCCCCACTGGGGTGCCTGGCCAGTCTGGGTGAGGGGCTGAGGGCTGTTTTCCGGAAGCGAGTGACTGAAGCTTCCAACCGCTCCTTGTTTTCTTTCTTTTTTTTTTTATTCTGGGCCAGCTTTAGCTCTGAGGCCTCGCTGCTGAAAACATCGATACAATGTTGCGGTCCGGCTGTCTTTCAGTCCGGCTGGTTTCTGGGGTTTTGTTTAGCTTCTTATTTGCAACATAGTACATAGTTGCTTAGGGTTGCAGCTGAGAGGTCGGCAAGTTAGGCGGGGAACGTTGGAGCCCGCAGTCACTGGAGCAAGCAGGCCTCCCTGCTTGTTTCAGTGCATGGCTGCCAGCTGCCATCTTGGCTGACAGTTAATTTGCATATACTCACTGATTAGCCAATGAAAAGGGTAGCAGTCGTACGCTAATTACCATGTTTCTCTTTTATTAGTGTAGATATAAAATCTTCTTCTTTGAGGTCTTAAATGAAAAGTATTACTCAGATCAGAGATCAGAAAATAATTCCTTTGGAGTTTCAACATTTATATATGCACTTCTGTAAACTATAGATCTCACTCAGGAATAATCACACATCACATAATGTGGTTTGATACATGATTTTTTATTCACTCAGAATAGATATTAGAGGTGGAATACACAATTTAATTAGTGGCTTAAGTCTTTTTTTATTTTTTGACAGACACATTGAAATCTGTTTTAGAAAACATAAAAGCAAATACCTCTTTGAAAACATTTATTGATTATTCGTGTGTTTCAGATGGACAAATCACACTTAAGGAGTAGCTTATAAAACATCCCTCTGTTCTACCCCTCTTTTCCCCAACATTTTTTTTAATAATGCTGAGTTTTATTAATTGAGTTGATTCCTCTTGCTAAGGAAAGAGGGAGATGGGAATTCATATTCAATGGCTGAGTCTCATCTATAATTTGCCTTCAAAAAGCCAGTGCAATTTGAGTTGATTACAAATACAGGTTCAAGGTCCCAAAGTTTGATCTTGCTGATTTTAGCAGACTTTCAAAAATTGTCTTGAATGGGTTTCTTCTTTTTGTAAAACAAAGACCTGAATTTGCCATTATTTGCAAGGTAGTACTTGTAAGTTACAGTCCTACTGAACAAAGCAAATTGGTGATCTTATCTAGTGTTTTGGAAAACATGGAGTTCAAGGATTGGGAGACTTTCAGAAGTCAAAGTGTTTGGGGATTGATTGATCTTTGGCCATGAAAGGCTTTTGATGGACAAAGACTGTTCTGATTAGCTGACTTTCAGAAGTATGAGCTCCTAAGGGAAGTTGTCACTGATTGACTGGAAGGGTTTAAGATCAATTTTGAAGGTTACTTATTCATAGCTTGTGACCATGGCCAAATGACAATTAGTCTTTTCTTTCATAAAGATATAAATTCTCTATTTTCACTTTGTAGGTTTCATTTAAACTGTTACATGGTATTTTCATAATTGCCCTTTTGACACCAAGATTTTTTTAATACTTTTATCTGAAAATGTTCAAACACAACAAACCAGGAGAGAAAAGTAGAGGAAATTACCTGATGAATCTCTGTGCACCTATCGCCTAGTTTCAAGATGTATCCATATTCTGTCCTACTTCTTCCATTGCCCACCCCCAACTTTTTGTTGGAGTATTCTAAATTAAATCCCAAGTATTATATTATTCCCATAAATATTTCTATACACATATGCCTCTAGCAGGTAAGGACTAAAAAATATAATTATAACACCATTATTTTATCCCACAAAATTGACCCCACTTCCATAATAATCACTTATATTCAAATTTTCCTGGTTGTTTCAAATGTCTTTTTTACAGTTGTTTTGTTAAAATCAGAATCCAAATAAGAATATACATTGCGCCGAAACCGGTTTGGCTCAGTGGATGGAGCGTCGGCCTGCGGACTGAAAGGTCCCAGGTTCGATTCCGGTCAAGGGCATGTACCTGGGTTGCGGGCACATCTCCAGTGGGAGATGTGCAGGAGGCAGCTGGTTGATGTTTCTCTCTCATCGATGTTTCTAGCTCTCTGTCTCTCTCCCTTCCTCTCTGTAAAAAATCAATAAAACATATTTAAAAAAATTATAAAAAAAAGAATATACATTGCACTTGATTGTTGTCTCTTAAGTCTTTTAAAATCTGCAATAGTTTCTCCTCCTTTTATTCCCACACCAATTATTTTTTAAGAAATTGGTTCATTTGTCCAAAAGGAGTTTCCCTCAACCTCTTGGTATTGTTCACCATGTTCTTCTACCCTCCATAATTTTGCAAACTGGTAATTAGACTTAAAGGCTGAATTATATTTGGGGTCAATATTTTAGATAAGAATACCATAGGAGGTGCTGGTTACTTCTTAGTGCATGACATTGGAATGCACACAATAACTGGCTCTCCCAATTGTGGTGCTAAGATACATCAGTGAGTTCTCAAGTGTTAGCCAATCCATCTATATATATAAAAAGCTAACGACCAGAACGCCATAATGACCAGAACAACCTGTTGCTATGACGCTCACTGCAGCCAGCAAACTGGCCCAATGGGAGGTGGGGCTGGCCGGCCCCTCCCTCTAGCTGGTCCACCCCTAATCAGCCTCTCCCACCCAGATCAAAGGCAGGGTGTCTA
>NW_005871077.1:1124891-1126799 GCF_000147115.1 Myotis lucifugus | reverse complement strand
GAAATGGCTTTTATAGTTCACAATCTGAGCTCAAGCAGTATTCATTGTTATTGGGCTGTTCTTTCATTTGCAATCTTTTCTATTTATTTGAAAATCTTAGTTTCTAAGAACATGAGTAAAATAACTCATCTGCATTATTCTACAATTTAAATGTAACATTTTGAAACT
This sequence comes from Myotis lucifugus, assembly GCF_000147115.1. Lineage (NCBI taxonomy): Eukaryota > Metazoa > Chordata > Mammalia > Chiroptera > Vespertilionidae > Myotis > Myotis lucifugus. Next base: position 1,126,631 of record NW_005871077.1, on the reverse strand, counting down.
ATTCAATAGTCCTATATAATAAAAGCCTAATATGCAAATTGACTGAACAGCTGAACAACCAGTTGCTATGATGCACACTGACCACCAGGAGGCAGACACTCAATGTAGGAGCTGCCCCCTGATGATCAGTACACTCCCACAGGGGGAGCACCACTCAGCCAGAAGCCCTGAGCTGGGCTCACGGCTGGCGAGTGCAGAGGTGGTGGCGGTAGCCTCTCCCACCTCTGCAGCAGTCAGACATCCCCCGAGGGCTCCCAGACTGTGAGAGGGCACAGGCCAGGCTGAGGGACACCCCCATGAGTGCACAAATTTTGTGCACAGGGCCTCTAGTTTAAATATAACAATACATTGGGGCCTTGACTTACGAGTTTAATTCGTTCCGTGACGGAGCTCGTAACTCAAATTACTCGTATGTCAAATCATAAAGTGAACGAGTGAAACACATGATGCTGGGCTGATGTTGTGGCATTCACTGTGACGTTCGCTGTGCCAACTAGCGGTGGGGTATCTGAAGCTGGCTTGTAACCCGAATTTTAGCTCGCAACTCAAAGCAAAAAATTGGCTGAGAGATGGCTCGTATCTTGAAAAACTCGTTAGTCCGGACACTCGTACGTCAAGGCCCCACTGTACAAATAATAATATCTCTACACTAATAAAAGAGAAACATGGTAATTGGCGTACGACCGCTACCCTTCTGATTGGCTAATCAGCGTATCCTTATGCAAATTAACTGTCAGCCAAGATGGCGGCCGGCAGCCAGGCAGCTGGAAGCGAACGTGAGGTTTGCTTGCTCCCGTGACTGCGAACTCCAACGTTCCCCACCTGTGCTGCCGCCTCTGAGCTGGCAGTTTGAAACATTCTAACAAATATAGCCGGCTGGGATCTCAGAGCTGAAGTTATACATTGTTTCGATTATAGAATGGCAAACAAACCAGCAGCGGAAGCCTCAGAGCTAGAGCCAGAGCTAAAGCTGGCCCAGAAGAAAAGAAAAAAAGAAAAAAAGGAGCGGTTGGGAGCTTCCCGCCAGCCTGAAAGCAGCCCTCAGCCCCTCACCCAGACTGGCCAGGCACCCCAGTGGGGACCCCCACCCTGAAGGGTGTGTGACCAGCTGCAAACAGCCATCATCCCCTCATCCAGGCTGGCCAGGCACCCCAGTGGGGACCCCCACCCTGATCCAGGACACCCTTCAGGGCAAAACAGCTGGCCCCCACCTGTGCACCAGGCCTCTATCCTATATAGTAAAAGGGTAATATGCCTCACAGCACTGGGATCAGCGGAGCCGTGAGGCCTCCTGGCACCGGATAAGCGTGACAGGGTGCAGCGCCCAAACCCCCTGATCGCCCTGCGGCTCTGTGTGTGACAGGGTGCGATGTCCCAACCCCCTGATCGGCCCTGCTCTGTGTGTGACAGGGGGCGGTGCCCCAACTCCCCCCTCACCACGGCTCCTGCTCTGTGTGTGACGGGGTAGAGCCATAACCTCCCCATCAGCCCTGCCCTGAGTGTGACAGTGGCAGCACCCCAACCCCCTGATCCGCCCTGCTCTGTGGGTGACAGGGGGGCCGTGCCCTAACTCCCCTATTTGCCCTACTCTGTGCGTGACAGGGGGGAGCTCCCCAACCCCTGATGGGCCCTGCTCTGTGCGTGACCAGGCAGCGCCCCAACCCCCTGATTGGCCTGCTCTGTGCATAATAGGGGGTGGGCCGCAACCTCCCCATTGACCCTGCCTTGAGTGTGATAGGG
>NW_005871077.1:1104231-1123660 GCF_000147115.1 Myotis lucifugus | reverse complement strand
CGTGGTCATCCAGAAGATCATCATACTGTTCAGTCATTTGGTCGTTCTGCTGTTCAGTCGTTTGATCGATTTGCATATTACACTTTTATTATTATAGATAATCGCCATTTTGCACATTAGATCTCCAGAATGTATTAATCCTGTTTAACTGAAACTGTGTATCCTTTTACCCACATTTCCCTACTTATTCCACCCTTCACCCCTGTAAATGATCATTCTACTCTCTGATTCTATGAGTTTAACCTTTTTAGATTCTACATATAAGTGAAATCATGCAGTATTTGTCTTTCTCTGTCTGACTTATTTCAATTAGTATCATGTCTTCCAGATTCATCCATAGTGTTGCAAATGACAGGATTTTCTTCTCTATTAAGGCTGAATGATATTCCATTATTTATATACTAGTAGCCCTGCACTTGATTCCGTGAGCCAGTAGGTCGCTGCCATCATCCTGTAGCTCTCCGCCTGCTGACACGCCCTCCTGTAGCTCCCTCCCCCCATAGCTTGTTGCCCTGCCCTCTCCTGTTGCTGTCCGCAGCCAGTTTGTACCTTGCTGGCCCACCCTCCTGCTGATCCGTGACCTGGTCGTGACGCATTTTGTTGTTACGTCTCAGGGCATAACGGCTAATTAGCATATTCCTCTCTTATTATATAGGATCTCTCTCCCATATTTTACTTACCCATTCATATATCCACAGACACTTAGGTTGTTTCCATATCTTGGCTATTGTGAACAATGCTGCAATGAACATGGGAGTGCAGGTAGCTCTTTAAGACACTGATTTCGGTTTTTTTGGTTAGAAAACTGAAATGGAATTGCTGGATCATATGCTAATTCTATTTTTATTTTTTTGAGAAACAACCATACTGTTTTCCATAATGGCTATACCAATTTACATTCCCACCAACAATGTACAAGGTTCCCTTTTATTCAATGCTTGTTATCTTATGTCTTTTGGAAATAGCTATCTGTCAGGGTTTTAACTTGCGTTTTCCTGATGATTAATGATGTTAAGCACCTTTTTATATTCTTGCTGGACATTCCTATGTCTTCTTTTGAAAAATATCTGTTCAGGTTCTTTGCTCACTTTTTAAATCAGGTTTTTGTTGTTGTTATGACTTATCTGAGATCCTTATATATTTTGGATATTAACCCCTTATCAGATATATAGTTTGCAAATACTTTTCTTCCATTCCATAGGTTGTCTCTTCACTTTGTTGAGTGTTTCTTTTGCTGTGCAACAGCTTTTTAAATTGATGCAATCCCATTTGTCTATGTTCACTTTCAGAGTTTTTGCGGTCCTAAAAAAAATCATTATTAAGAAGCTTTCCCTACCTTTTCTTCTAGTTTTAGGTCTTGCTTGGTGCTGTGTAGGGAGGAAGCCTTCATACACAAACATGCATGGGGAACTGGGTCCAAGAACCTAATTTAATAAATAAATGTATATTTGTATCTATATTTACCACCTTTGCTTACACAAAAGTAGCATGCTGTATATATTCTTCTTCACCATTTTTTTATGCTTAGCATCATCTTCTACAAATCACTTTATAGCAATATACAGAGATCTTCCTTCCTCTTTTTAATGGCTACACAGTACTCCGTTTTAGGATATGATATAGTTTATTCAAATCTCCTATTGATGGATATTGGATAGTTCCAAGCATTGGAAATGACAAATTGTGTTGCAATAAATATAAATGTCATTTCATATTTTTGCTAGTGTATTTTTGGAACGAATTTCTAGAAATGGGTTGTTAGGTCAAAGGGTAAATGCATAATTTACATATATATATTGGTAATTTCTCTCCATGAGTACTGTGTTATTTGCTTTCCATACCAGCAATTATAAAGTGACTGTTTCCTCCGTCTTGCCAATAGGATACATAAGTTGCAAAACTTTTGGAGTTTTACCAGTCTGATTGGTATGGGGAAAAAAGGGGGGTTTTCTCTTCCCGCGACCAGCGCAGAGAGAGAGAAGGGGGGGGTTGATGAACCTTGATTAGAACGCGACGAGGTTTAAGGAAAAATGAAAAAACACAAGACTGAGACAGAAATAGAGTGAAAGCTGGGCCTGGGTGTGGCAACTGCCCTCTGATGGAGGGACAGATTCGGAGACAGTCAGCACCGCAAGCAGATTTATTAAATACTCGAATAACAGGAAGTTTCATCACATCTGGGTGGGCCTTGAGTTTCTGGCAACATCATGAGATCCACCCCCTTAACACTGGGCAGGAAAGTCAAACTGAGTGGCTTCCCAATCTCTTGATTAGGTCTACCCCCAGAGCGTGGCTCTTCCTGTGCTCTGAGTTTCAGGAGACATAATTAAAGATGCCCGAGTGTTTACTAGCAGCCCTCAACAGATCGGTAAAAGTGTTATTTCTGTTTCAATTTGTATTTCCCTTATTATGATCAAGGTTGGGCATCTTTTATATTTTTTATTAAATTTATTGGGGTGACATTGGTTAATATGATCATATAGATTTTCATGATACAAGATCTGTATATTGTACTGTGTGCCCACCACCCAAAGTCAAAATCTTCTACCATTACCATATATTAGACCCTCTTCACCCTCCACTCCCCTTCCCTCTGGCAACCATTACACTGCTATTTGTGTCTACTAGTTTCAGTTTTATATCCCATAATGAGTGAAATCATATGGTTTTTAGCTTTTTCTGACTGGCTTATTTGACTTAGCATAATATTCTCAAGGTCCATCCATGCTGTTGCAAATGGCGCTGTTTCATCCTTTCTTATGGCTGAATAGCATTCCATTGTGTATATGTACCACATTTTCTTTATCCAAGTGTCTATTGCAGGACACTTTGGTTGTCTCCATGTCTTGCCACCATGAATAATGCTGCAATGAACATAGGGGTGCATATATCTTTACAAATACATGTTTTTGAGTTCAGGTAAATATACAGGAGAGGGATTGCTGGGTCACATGGTAACACTATCCTTAATTTTTTGAGGAATTGCCAGACTGATTTCTATAGTGGCTGTGCCAGTTTCGATTCCCACCAGCAATGAATGAGGGTTTCCTTTTCTCTACAACCTTCTCAACACTTGCTATTACTTGTCTTTTTTATAATAGCCTCTCTAACAGGTGTGAGGTGGTATCTCATTATAGTTTTGATTTGCATTTCCCTAATTGGTAAAGAAGTTGAACTTTTCATATACCTGTTGGCCATATGTATGTCTTCTTTTATTTTTGAGGACATTTTTAAATTTTATTTTAAATTATAATTTTTAGCTCTGTCCATTGAAAGAACTTAGAAACAATGATCAACCCAGTAACAATGAAAAAACTCAAATTATAATGTATAAATACAATTTTTTACTGTAAAGAAACAAAGCTACAAGTCTGTAGAAAGAGATACAAAGAAAACACAGAATATTTTGTCATACCACAAAGAAAAACGTTAGTACAGGCTGCATGGATTATGCCAAAAGAACTCAGGACCAACTTAAAGAGCGTCCAACTGTATAACAAAGGCATGCTTTCAGCATCAGTTAGTTTAATTACTGCAATAGATCAAAACCCACAAAATATGTTTAAATTTGTTAAGTTCATAATAATTATTTTTTCTTGAGGCATGTGCTTTTTTAAAAAAATATTTATGGTTGAAGTATTATATATGTCCCTTTTTATCCCCCATTGACCTCTCCCAGCCCACCCTCACCCCCAACCCCCACCACAGGCCTTCACCACTCTATTGTCTGTGTCCATGGGTTATGCATATATGCATACAAGTTCATTGGTTGATCCACTAGTGAATTCTACCAAACATTCCAAAGAAGATTAAAAACCTGTCTTTCTCAAACTCTTCCAAAAATTGAAGAAGAGGCAATACTTCCTAACACATTTTATGAGTCCAACATAACCCTGATACCAAAACCTGGCAAGGATAACACACACAAAAAGAAAACTAAACAGACCAATATCTCTGATGAATACAGATGCAAAAATGCCAAAGTACTAGCAAATCAAATACATTAAAAAAAAAATAATACACCACTATCAAGTGGGGTTTATGCCGGGGCACAAAAATGGTTCAACATATGCAAATCAATCATTGTAATACACCACCACATGAACAAAAGAAAGAATTAAAATCATCATCTTGTCAATAGATGCAGAAAAAGCATTTGATAAAATACAATATCCATTTATCATCTTTATATTTTTAAGATAAATTTTTATATCTTTTTCAGTAAATTGTTTATATTTTTGTGACTTTTCTTTTGGGTTATTAGTGTCTTGTCAATTTTTAGAAACTTTTTTTTATGAAATGCTAACATTTTATTTATTTATTTATACCCTCACCCCCCTGATGTCAGTGTTCATTGGTTAGGCTTATATGCATGCATACAAGTCCTTTGGTTGATCTCTCCCCCAAACTTTTTATATATTAGGAATATCAGCCCGTTTTTGTAATGTCAGTTGCAAATATTTTTCCTGGTAAGTCCTTTGTCTTCTTACTTTACTACAGATTTATTATTTTTTGTTGCTATTTTCTTTTTGCTGCAAAAATGTTTTTTATTTTAATATTTTATGTAGTCAATTGTATTTATCTTCCCTCTTATTCTATTTGGTCTTGAGTATAGGTAGGAAGGTTTTCTTAACTGAAAAATAATAAAGATAATAGTACTTATTCTAGTACTCAAGTGGGTTGCTTTTTGTATTTAGATCTTTGATCCATTTGGATTTTATTCTACTACATAGTGTGAGGAAATATCTAAATTTATATTTTTCCATATGATTATCCAATTGTTCCCCTCCACTGTTGAGATTTTCCTTTTTTCACATACTAAATTTTCATATACTCTTGTGTTTCCTTCTGGAATTTTCTATCTGGTTTCATTGGTCTGTCTATTCATACATCAATAGCAACTGTTATGATTATAGAGGCTTTAAAATTATTTTAGTATATTATAGGACTATTCCCCACACCCTTCCTCTTCTTTTTCTTATTTATTTATCCTTCTAAATGGGCTTTAAAATCAATTAAACCTATAAATTGATATAGAGAGAATTGATGTGTATCTACTTGATCTTGTTATGCACAAACATGGTGTGTCTTATTATTTATTCAAGTGTTAAGAGTGTTTTATAGTTTTCTCATGTAATTTTCCAATTTCTTATTCAGTTTTAGCCTAGGCATTTTGTATTTTGTTGCTTTAAATATGGTTAATCTTCCATTATTTTTCCTTGCTAGGTAATGTGTGTGTGTGTGTGTGTGTGTGTGTGTGTGTGTGATTTTGATTTCTGTAAGTGAATTTTATATCCTACTAGAGGCCCGGTGCACAAAAATTTGTGCACTTGGGGGGGTGGGGAGGGGGGTCCCTCAGCCCGGCCTGTGCCCTCTCCCAGTCTGGGACCCCTCAGGAGATAACGACTGCTGGCTGAGGCCTGCTCCCGGGTGGCAGAGGGCAGGCCCAATCCCTAGGTGCAGCCCCTGGTCAGGCTCAGAGCAGGGCCGATTGGGGAGTTGGGGAGCCGCCACCTGTCACACACAGAGCAGGGCCGATCAGGGGGTTGGGGCGCTGCACCCTGTCACACACAGAGCTGCAGGGCCGATCAGGGGGTTGGGGATCTCCCCCCTATCAGGCACAGAGCAGGGCTGATCAGGGGGTTGGGGCGCCTTCCCCTGTCATGAACAGAGCAGGGCGAATAGGGAGGTTGTGGCCCCGCCCCCTGTCACACACAGAGCTGCAGGGCGATCAGGGGGTTTGGGCACTGCCACCTGTCATGCTGATCCCGGTGCCGGGAGGCCTCGTGGCTCCTCTGATCCTGGTGCTGGGAGGCATATTACCCTTTTACTACCGAGGAAAACAGGCATTTGGGTATTTCAGATTCCCGCTCCACAATAAGGCAACTTTTAAAAAAATATTATTTCAAAGAACAAAACAAAACAAATTCCAAGGGTAGGCGAAAAACATCACTTGCTGTGGATTAGGTGGGGGTTTTCTGATTTTCTTTTTTTGGTCTTTTATGGTCGGTTTTGTCTTTTTTTTTTTTTTCCTTCTTCCCCAAGGATGATAAGGTCAGAGAAAAATATTTTCTTTTTTTTTAATTCTGGGCCAAGGCCTCTGCTGCTGAAAGCAGGTATCTGGTTTGTTTCGGTTCTATAATCGAAACACTGTATCATCTCCAGCTCTGAGATCTCGGCCGGCTGAAAGCTGGTTTCTGGGGTTTTGTTTAGCTTCTATATTTGTTACAATGTTTCAAACTGCAAGCTAAGAGGCCGGCAAGGCAGGCGGGGAACGTTGGAGTCCTCCTTCACTGAAGCAATCAAGCCTCATGTTTGCTTCCAGCTGCCTGGCTGCCGGCCGCCATCTTGGCTGGCAGTTAATTTGCATATCGCCCTGATTAGCCAATGGGGAGGGTAGCGGTCGTATGCTAATTACCATGTTTCTCTTTTATTAGATAGGATGTCTACACTAAAAATTTTGGAGTAGATTTTTCCATTGATTATTTTGAGATTTCCAGATATATAACAATATCATCTGTAAAGAGGAATACTTTTATCTCTTCCTTTCTAATTCTTATCCTTTTAATTATTTTCTCTTGTTCAATCACACTAGCTAATACCTCCAGTACAGGGTTAAATAGTAATTGTGAGTAATGACCATTCTTGTCTTGTTCCTGACTTAGTAAATATGCCTCTAGTGTTTCCCACTAGATATGGGCTTTGGGCTGAGATATATATCACATGCTGTGTTAAGAAAGCTTTCTCAATTCTAAAGCTTCCTCTATTTTAACATAGACTGTTGATAAATTTTGTGAAATATATTTTACCATTATTGGAGATGAGCATCTGACTTTGATTTTTAGCTCTGTCCATATGATAAATTGTATTAATTCACACCAAGAATTTTGACTCCTTTAGAAACAGTCACCTCAGAACTTGTCTTCAACTGGCAGAAAGAGAAACTAAGAGGGGGGAGACATTTTTTAGCTGTTCAGTATCAGTAATCATGCCGATTCCTTGTTAAGTTTCTGGCTTATTTCCTATATATGTAAGCAAAGAGAGAATTGCCTAAATATAATTCTATTTTTATGATTCTTTATAAAACACCCTATTCCCTACTGCTGCTCCTTTCTCCCTTTGGCACATGCATAATCAGACTCACCTTTTGAAAAGCAATGGTTTAAAATCCTTGAGTCTTGGGCGATCTGTTACAAGTTAAAATGCTCCTCAGCTAGTGCTGCAGTGCCTAAAGTAAGCCCCATTCCTCATTGGCCAGCACAGACGCAGCATACGTGAACATACCCAAATTAAAAGCAGGCATGTTTGAACTTGGAAATGCAATCTAATTCCAGAAGTGAGAGATCAGCCACACACTATTCCAGGAAGATGGCAGAAATTAAAAACAGAGTTTCCTGGTGTTATAAATTTGATTTCTGTCAACAATGGCAATTTTACTCTGAAAAATAAAACTTCTTGTTATTATTTTCTCAGCCCCTAATATCACAGTCAAGGAGAATTGAGTCCAGTAAGATGTTCCAAGTTCTCTTTCAGGTGAGAAAACAAAAATAAAGGGCTGAACACACTAATGTTTGAGACTTAATTTCTTCATGATTAGAGGGAGACGCCTCTGTGGGGGTTATAGAAGGAGGAAGTGGTGTTACTGTCTACAGACACCATCCCTAGTCACTTAGCTTCTAAGAAAACCTATTCAGGGCAAGTTCTGTTGGCGATAAGCTTCTGTCTTTAATCCTCAAGAAAGAAGTTGAGAGTGGAATCTAATGAACAAAACAAACAAACAAACAAACAAAATAGAAACATTCATTGATATAGAAAACACACAGCTGTTAGAGAGGAGGGCTAGGAGAAAAAGATGAAGGAAATAAACAAAAGGGGAAAAAACCTCATAGACACAGAAACAGTATGGTGATTACCAGGAGGGAAGGGGAGTGGGGGAAGTAGAGGAGGGTACAGGGGGGATAAATGGTGATGGAAGGAGACTTAACTTTGAGTGGTGAACACACAATACAATATACAGATGATGTATTATAGAATTTTATATCTAAAAACTATATAATTTTATTAACCAATGTCATGCCAATAAATAAAATATTTTAACAACAGATAAAAAAGAAAGGAGATTAATTAGCCATATACATGCTAAATAATTCTCTCACTTCCATCATAAAATTAATTAAGATGACTCTTGTGAAATGACAACCAGCTTTGCAAATACTCTCCCCTTATACACAAAGACACACACACACACACACACTCAGAGAGACATCTCTGAAACATGAATGACAGGAAGTGGTGTCAACCTGAAATTCTCCTCAGATACTTTTTCAAAATGATGCTCCTCCCTTTAATTGATTCTCTTTGTATCTGAAGTTTGAAAGAGTTCCTAAAAATATTTTGGTTTAATCATTCTCATACCCCAAATTATAATCCTTTGAAATGAGATTGGGAAAGAGAATATAAAGATCACATGATCTCACTTATTTGTGGACTCTAATGAACAAAATGAATTGACCATCAAAATAAAACCTGAAGCATGGAGGCATGGAACTGACATACCTTGATGTGGAGTTGGGGGGACAAGAAGAGATAAACCAAAGAACTTACATTCTTATATGCATAGCCCATGGACATGGGCAATAAGGTTCTGAAGACCTAGGGAGGTAGGGGAGTAGGGGCTGGGAAGGGGAGGTAAAGGCTGGGGTGGGGGTGGGTTGGAGATATTTCTAATACTATCACTAATAAAAAAATATATTTTAAAAAAGTTATTCAAGTCTTATAAATGACCATGTCTCTAACTAGCTTCAAGAGTCAGAGGCCTTGCCCTCCATCAGCACTGAGATGTCTGCCACCCCACCTCCTCACCCCATCAGTACCATCTACTACCACCTGCCCCCTGCTCTGGTGCATCCTTCTGCACCTGCCTGCAGAAGCAGATGGGGTGACCTGGGCGCTAGTACTGAGTGCAATAATGGCCCAGAGGTCCAAATTGTCAGCAGTGGGCACAACAGCCACTGTTTGGTGTGCCAAAATGACATTATTGTCATTTCAAGAGACACAGAATTATTCAGGATAAACTTAAAAAACAGATTTGTGGGCTCTTTGTCCTGGGGCCTGGATGAGCTGTTAGATTCTTTCCCCTATACACCAGCTTTGCTTTAACTATCTATTTATATTACACTTAACACTTTTCCATCCTCTTGGGCCCACTTCCTCTTGTGTCTTCCTTGATAGAGATGGAGCCCAGCTGGTGACCAGCATTCTTCACAGAGATCTCTGCATTAAAGATGCTTTTTTCTGAATACAAACGACTGATTTCACACCTTCCAGCCTACAATCACTCTCTCATGACAGTGATGAGCGTGGCTTCTCCGCATTATTTCAAGTATGTTTTTCTTTCTGACTTTGGACATGCGGACTTCTGCCTTTCAAAACCTTCATTGGGATGGGGGCCATGACGATTGGAGAAGAAATGAAAGCAATTAAAAGATGCCCCCATCCCTCCTCAATAAGTGATCAAGCAGATGTGTTCATGGCAGAGCCCTCTCTGGTACTGTGGTGATTTTACAAAAGACAAGTCAAACTTGGACTGTCACCTGTGGACAGTAAAGGTAGTTTCCTAACACCACGCCAGCATGGAGAAGCATCTGATCTATTGAAATGCTATCCTCCCTAATCATTCTCTTCTCCTGACCCTGTTTCCTTATATTCATGCCCCTTTTCCCTGCTCTGTCATTGCCCCTCGTCTCCACCAATATTTTCCTTACTTAGTTGTCAAAGAAGCCATGGGCCAGGAGTGGGATTGTGTCTGTTTACTAGGGACACAGATACCAAACTTCAATACAGTCACATCTGAATGATCCTACCTTTGGGGATGTCTCCATATCTAGCAGTCACATAATCCCTGATTTGAAAAGCTCATTTTAAACACAAAACAGATGGGAAGTTTTCCAAAGTCTGGTGAACCAAAATTTCAGATTCACTCATGGTTCATAAACTTTATTCTCCATAGGATAGTCCAGTGGGCTGATGAAAGCAAGGGACATTCTCTTCCTATGATCCCCCTTCCTGGCCTTTATATCATTTCATCACATTCTCTTCATTCTCAATGACATACGAAGGGTCAGCATGGGAAAGCATGGCTTCCAGAGCATAAAGGAAGCCAGGCCCCTTGATAAGGGCAACAGCAGCCATAGGCCCACAACCCAGAGGGAGAGTGACAGGATCGACTTGCAGAATCTCCTGAGGATTTTCTTCCAATGGAGCTGGGTTTCTAGTTGTGCCCATTTACAGCTTAATTTGAAGGGAGTAGCTTTATAGGGACCAGAATGAAAAGAGGAATTCTATACATCTTTATCTGGAGAGGCAGCATAGCACTCTGGTGCTTACTAGCTGTGAGCCCTCTGCAAATTACTTAATTGCCTTGTGCCTCAGTTTTCTCAGCTATAAAATAGAGATAGTAATAATACTCACTAATGCTATGAAGATAGATATTAAGAGAGTTGATACATAAAAATCACTTAGGACGGTGTCTGGCACAGAGTAATTACTAAATAAATATCTCAGACTTAGACCACAAAGCAAGACTTAGCTCTCTATGCAGAAATAAATTTTTTGATACATTTTCAACTTTTAGCATTTCATTTCTCAAATAACTTTTTCAGAAAATTGGAATAAAATTGATACTAGATCCTTAGGATATATTACAGAAGAGGAGAGAAAAAGGAGAATGATGAATAAAGGAAATGTAGGAAAAGCTGTAAAGATTATATTAGTGCTTCCATGCAATACATAACATGACACAGGGAAGTGTTTGAGGTGAAAAAAAAAATGGGGGAATATGGCTTTTAAGGTTGTTTGCCTTTAGAGCAGTGGTTCTCAACCTTCTGGCCCTTTAAATACAGTTCCTCATGTTGTGACCCAACCATAAAATTATTTTTGTTGCTACTTCATAACTGTAATGTTGCTACTGTTATGAATCATAATGTAAATATCTGATATGCAGGATGGTCTTAGGCGACCCCTGTGAAAGGGTCGTTCGACCGCCAAAGGGGTCGCGACCCACAGGTTGAGAACCGCTGCTTTAGAGTGTCATTTCGTTTTTTATCTTGTTCACTCTGTACCCTGGAGTTCTATAAACAGTGTCTGATGTGGTAAGCAGTAAACATTTGTTGAATGACTGGACTTCTGATGATTTTCCCTTCCTGCCTTTATTCTCTGATGATCAAATTCCACTTCAAAAATGAGCTGCACAGTGAGCAGGGCTGAGGCCAGAGGGATGATGCCATCATGGTTCCTTTCCTGTCCCCAACCTCCCTCCCGCCCTCACACAAAACTACCAGTATCTCTCACTTGGATTGTACAGTCACCTCCTAACTGCTCTGTGTCCATGCTTGTTCTTCCCAGTACATTCTCTGCAGAGCAGCCAAATAATCTGTGGAAAATCCCTATCTGATTACATCACATCTCCACTTGAAAACCTTAGTGACTCCCCAAAGTCATTAGCATAAAATCCCAAATCTTTAAAATATTCTGTAAGGCCCTTGGTGATCTCAGTCCATCCCTCCCACTGGCTAGTTAGATTCCTGCTCCACCTAACTCTACGGCCTTCCCACGGCTGTTCCTCTGCCTAGAACACCTTTCCCTCTGCCCTAGCTAACTCCTATCAACTTCAATTATCTCTTTTAAAGGAGTCTTGCTATTACCTACCAGCTTACAAGGTTAGATCTCCTGTTTTTTATTCTCATTGGACATTTCCATTTTATTCCTGCACATTTCCATTACCACACTTGTCGCATGGTAATCAACAACTTACATAACAGTGTGTCTAATGTGACTTCCCCTCCTGATAGAAGTTCTATTAGGCAGGAACCATTCCTGACTAGATTCATATTTCAGCTTCAGCACAGAGCCAGGCACATTTTCAGTCAATATTTGCTGAATTAACAATGAAATTTTATGTGTGCCTGGCAACCCAAAAACCTTCACATGTTCAGAAAGTTCAGACTTGGAAAATCCACTGTTTTTAGATCTAACTGACTCCATTAGCAAATTAACTCAATCATCAGGTGACATAAATATTCTACCTATTCATTCATAAATAGCCTGACTGCCCCCAATGGCAGCTATTTGTGGGTTCCCATTGATGATCCAGCAAGTGGCATAGCCATTCATTCATTCACTCACCCTCCATGCACACAGTCATTCACCTTCCATCTACACGTCACTCACCTTCCAGGCACACATTCATTTACCCTCCATGCACACAGTCATTTCATTCACCCTTTATCTACATAGTCATTCATTCACCCTTCATGCACACATTCACTCAGCCTCTAACTACACGGTCATTCATTCACCCTCCATGCACACAGTCATTCACCCTCAATTTATACAGTCATTCATGTTCTAATCATACAGTCACTGGAACTTCATGTTCACAGATGCTTGAAAGGCATAAGGAGATTTTCATTTGATAATTACTTTTTTATACATAAAATATATATCCATGAAAAGGAACTGATTTCAAGATTCCATGTGCTTCAAAGCCAGTTAGCAGGTAGAGAGTCCACGTTGGTTGGAATTTTGGGGTTACTTCTACCAATTGTGGAGATTGTCTCCAAAACTTCAGTAAAGAAACTTAAATGCTACCCAGCTGGGTGGCTCAGTTGGTTGGAGCATCATCCTGGACACCAAAGTGGTTGGGAGTTCAATTCCCCATCAGGGCACATACCTAAGTTGCAGGTTCAATCCCCAGTCAGGTTGCATAGTATAGGAGTCATATCTCTCTCTCTCTCTCTCTCTCTCTTCTTTTCCTCACATCAATAACCTAAGTTGCAGGTTCAATCCCCAGTCAGGTTGCATAGTATAGGAGTCAACTCTCTCTCTCTCTCTCTCTCTCTCTCTCTCTCTCTCTCTCTCTCTCTTCTTTTCCTCACATCAATAAAAACATACCCTCATGAGGATTAAAAAAAAAAGAAGAAACCTAAATGCTGACCATTCTGGCTGCCAGGAACTAACTGGCTGTGAATAAAATATTTGCACTGTGAACAGAGGGACACATTGGGGAAATGGCCTGCACAGAGCTGGCCTCCAAAGTCCATTACTAGTATGTTTTGTGAGATTCCTCTCACACTAGGCCAAGGCCATGAGGGAAAGGGCACATAGACTGTCTAGGCAGGCTGGCAGGAACCAGATTCATCCCACTCTCATGAACCCAGCAATCCACCCTGTGGCATCTCGCTCTGATTCACATTGTGGATGATGACAACAAATACTCAAATCAGACTTGGCCCCTGTGGCTCTGCTTCTCGGCCTGAGAGGCTGTGTCCTGCAGAAGGAGGAGCACAGTTGGCTCTGCCATCCTCATGCCTTTGCTTCCATTTCCATACATGAAAATGACGGGATGTGATGACACAGTTCTCAATGGCAGCTCTCAATGCTGGCCAGACAGACGCACTGAGAGTTGACCCCTTTGAAAGCCGGTGTCTGGAATCACTGGGGAAATGGCAGTGAACCATCTAATGTGCTGGCCTCCAGGGGAGGCACGGTCACTTTGCCCGCTGTGCTCAAGTCCCTGCATTCTCCACGCTGCTGCCCTCAAGGTGCTCCTGCTCACTTTCCTGGGAGCGCATTTGCTCCTGCCAAGGAGTTTTAAATTGTTTGTACAAAGCTCCCACAAGAATACTTCCCAACATTTCCAGGAGTTTAGCAGAAAGCATTTCCAGGGAATAGGTACTTATTGATGTATAGTAAGTGCTTGTTTACACCAAATTAGAAAACCAAGAGAGTTCAAGCAAACAGGTGGATTTTTTTCTGAGCTCTCCATTCATAAGCACAAAAGAAACGTGGTCAATGAACAACACCCAGATTCTAGAATCTGGAGTGAGAATAGACTTCAGACCCGATTTCCCAGTTTCTTGCACTTTACAGCACGAGGTTCCTAACAGCCCCCTTGGGCACTGTGGAAACACAAGCACCTTCTGAATCTTTAGGTGAGGAAAAAACATTTTCAGTGGAAGTTATAAAGTATTTCACTTACTTGAAATTCTTTGAAATTGGTTAATTCGGTTTGGAATAGATCGAAATTCTCAATTAACTAAAATATCTGAATATTTGAATATCCAGAACAGCTCATTACCTGACCACTTTAGAAAAGCATGTGCACTGTACACAGAGCAAAAACTGAGTTGAAATTATTGATTTATTTAAGACAGAAGAGTAGTATCTCCAAGTATGATGTATATCAAATCAATTTTCAACTTTAGCCATCCATTCCTTTAAGTTCGAGCAGAGGTAGAAGAGCTTAGTTCTTACATTTCCTCAATAAAATTGCCTTAATGTTCTGGAATGAGGTTTCTACAAATCTAATATATTGCTCCTGAAATAGCCTATTAAAAATGATGACTTGTTCTAATCTGCTGCACTTTCTGTCAGGGGAATGTGATTATAATCAGTAGAGCAAAGGTCAATAAGAATGTATGGCATCTGTTCTTCAGGCATCCATGAGAAAGTTTCAAAAACCAGATAAGAATTTAATATAGGAATTTTTTTGTCTGCCTAATCAAATTTAGATGTCTCAAAGCTGCCTGGAATTTGTGCTCTAGATTGTAATCTGCAGGTGGCTATAAATGAGTCATGTGTCTTGAAAAGGAATTTCTGAAATAGGACAACATTTTTTATTGTTTTGGATGCTTCAAAGGTTCTTATCAGAGACCTGCTTCTTGACAAAAATCATTGTATTTATCTACACGATCCATGGGTCATAAATTCACAGAGCTCACCTAGCACCTCTTCTGTGGCGCTGACTGAGGACAGTGGGTGGTTTGGAGTGGCAGCAGGGCTGGGCTGCAGGTACAAGATGGCTTCACCCAAATGCCTGGCACTTTGGCAGAAAAGTCAGGCTATCTGGGCTCAGCTGGGTCCTCTCTTTCTCCATATGGTGTCTAAGCCTCTCTACATAGACTCTCCCATAGTAGTTAGAGTTCTGATATGGCAGCTCAGGACTGCAAGAACTAGAATGGAAGTTGCCAGGCCTTTAAGACCTAGGCCTGACAATTGGCACAGTGTCACTTCCACTGTACTCTATGTATCAAAGTTGTCACAGAGCCTACTCAGGTTCAAGGGGAGGAAACATAGATTCCATCTTTCATTAAAAGTGCCAAGGAATTTTCAGTCATCTGTAACTTGCTCCAAGGGATTGAGGGGAAAACATCCAGAATTAGAGTTTGAGAATCTCTTCAGGCAACCAATGAACATGATTCAAAGGGCCCAATACCAGAAAATTCCCCCTGTAAATAACTTTTTATTCTGTCTCTGCTTGCAACATGATTACTCAAAACATCTCTTTCATTTGGTAGAAGTTGCACATACATTGAGCCCCAAAATGCAACCTGTGAATAGACCCCATGTCCAATATCCTCATATTCTTTTCCATTTGAAAATAGAACTTATGAAGATATTTCTCTTGTTTTGAATATTGCTTCCTTAATTATGTCTAAAATGCTCAAAAAATTCACTGAAAAAAATTCAATTTCTATATGCGTGCACATTGGGTTCAAACTTAAACTGTCTTTATTTCACCTACTGTGTCAATTGCCTTTACTAGTAAGCTGCGCCAGTTTTCCATTCTGGGTGCAAAGGAAAAGGATCTTAACCCATAAATTGTAGCTCTCCCACCCATAATTTGGAAAGCCCCCCAATACATCATTGCTATATCAACTACATTGTCAAGGCATGAAATGGTGAATTAGGACTCAAGTGTCCATTTAATTTTGCTACTTCCTGACTCCTCTCTTTCCCTTTGACAATCTTCCAGTGTTTGTGATTATATTATAGGGTGTGTGTGTGTGTGACTTTAAGTATTTCCCCTTTTTTATTCCAGCATAAATCCAGGTCTAGAAAGACAAATTTCAGAGAAAGTCATCAAAGCAGATGAGAAGTCACATTTCTATTCTGCGTCATAAACTTTGCTGGGCCCTGCAGTCAGAGGTCCTCTGGTTCAGACGCCTGTCTCCAGAATGTCATCTTCTAAACACATGCTGGACCTCAGGGTCCCAGCAGAGCCATGAATTAATAATATTGTGAAAGGATTCTTCTCCTTATGGTAACTTCCTAATGGCTTTAAGTGTTTTTAGATCATTAAATTCTTTACCGAAAAAAAAAAATTGGGTGGGGGCAGTAGAGGAGAAAGAAGGAACAAAGAAAATAACTTTTAGCCAAAATGTTAAGAAACATTGTCATTTGATAATAAATCAGTATAAATCATCTCTGAAATGAGAATGTAGAGTCAAGGAAAAATATATTACTTGGTTTACAAAAATTTGTTGAACACACACATTTCGGGAACACATCTATCAGCAAAGCAAGGCACCCTTTGATTGCGACAGTGTGTATCTGTGTTTCTTTGTGCTTGGGCTTCTACAAAGAAACTATCAGGTTTACATGTGGTTAATCCCTGGTTTCCTGAGTGAGCAGCAAGTTATTATATTCTGTGCGGTTCTCCCAAAGACATGAATTCTATAGTGAACACCACAATCATTGTCATGTGTTTCTGTGGCACAGAGACCATATTTTGGTCACAGGGTGTGTGATGAACCTGGGTATAGTGATGAGGAGCTCAAAGGTGTCATGAATATTAGACTTTGTCAATACCTGATTAGCAACCAATATACAAAGAACAATTAAGATGGGCCAGACTTAAGTCAGACTCACACAACTTTCCTAACCATGACAGTGAAATTTCTAATACACACCATCCCCCACTTCCTCTCCTCCCTCCATATGGATAGATCAGGCTGAATAAACTAAGTGGGGGGGGGATGAGGACAGGCTTTGCTTTACTTCAGTTTTACTCAAAGTCCTTATGGTTAAGAACATCCTAGGTCCTGGAGAAAGCTTCAATGAATTACTTTCAGTTTGCTCTCTCCTTGTGCTCTCCATCACTTTGTCCCTTCCATGTTTTCAGGGCATCAGAGCTAACTGTGTGTACCCTGCATTCCTTCTCTAGGAGAGGCTCCGAAAAGGCTATTGCTCACCATGCCTTATTCTAAGCACACCCACTAAAAACACCTCTGGATCACTTTCAGCATTGTTGACAGCCCTCCTGTGTTACTTTCAGCCTTAAAGGTCCTTTAGGCTTAAGGATGCTTCACTTTCCTGGTTTCTTCTTGCCACTCTGCTGCTCTTAATAGTCCCTTTGCTGTCTCAGCATCCTCTGCCACATTTTTAATGTTGGAATTCCCCCAAGCTCCATGCAAAGGCCACTTCTCCCCCCAGAAAAAAAGAGCTCCATGTATCGGTCAAGCACAAAATGCACTGACTCACAAACTAATCTCAAGCCCAGGCTCTACTCTGAACTCAGGCCCACATATCCAGCTGCCTACTTGATAAATCCACTTGGGTCTCTCAAAGATACTTTCAACTTAATATGTGTAAAGTTAAACTCACATTTTCCCTCTGAACCTAGTATCTTTCAGTGTTTCTGATCTGTCATAATAAACACATTATCTAAACAGAAACTTAAGAGGCATTTTTGAAAAATCCTCTATGTCCTATATCCAAACCGTCACTTAATATATTAACTTTTCCTACTAAATATCTCTCAGATTTTGCCACATCTCTATCTCAGTCCTAGTCCCCTCAGCACTCATGCCCGTCTATCCTCTTCTCCATGTACAATCAGAGTGATTTATTTGGAAACTCAATCCGATCATGCAACTTCCTTGATTAAACACTTATTTAGCTTCATGTTGTTGTTTTTAAATGTTTTTTTAAATTTATATCAGAGAGAGGAGGGAGAGGGAGAGAGAGAGAAACATCAATGATGAGAGAGAATCATTGATCATCTGCCTCCTGCATACCCCCTACTGGGGATCGAGGGATGTGCCCTGACCAGGAATCAAACCAAGACCTCCTGGTTCATGGGTCAACCTCAACCATCTGAGCAACATTGGCTTGGCAGCTTCTTTTTGGTTTTACAATAAAATCCCACACCCTTCACCTGGCATTTAAGGCTTTGCATGGTCTGTCCCCCACAACCTAAACCACCTCATTTTAGATTATACTTCCATGTTCCCCATGCTTCAATCACACTAGACTTTCAACTCATGGAATGTTCTCTGCTTGTTCTCTTAGTAGGGCCTTTGTATAAGTGCTGTGCCCTCTGCCTGGAAAATTAAGAGACCCCACATCACTTGACTGGTTAATTCTTATTTCTGAATATCTCAATACATCTATCACTTCTCCAGGAAAGCCTTCCTAACCTTCCTTGCTATTATTATAGTTTCTATTCCAGACCAAGACCATACTGAGAGTGAAATTAGGCATTATGATTAATTATGCTAGGACATGGATATAAATTGGGACTGTCCCTGGCCAATCAAATCTTATGTTCACCCACATACACATGACTTCCACTATACTATACCTCTCTTTTTAGAGATTGCAATTGTGCATATGCTTGTGTAATTTTTGATTTAAGTCTGCTCCACAGGTGTAGCTGTAAGCTCCATGAAGTCAGGAACTCTTACTTGTCTTGGTTTTGGAGTTCCATTATTTTCTAAGATTTAACATAGTGTCTGGTATATGGTAGATACTCCAAAACTATTTCATCAATAAATGATTGTCTTTTCTACTTTCTGTATATTCATAGGACTATCTTTTAATCTTGACCATTTCTATATCTTAAATGGATCTTCAGTAAGTGGCCCCAATGGAGCAAGTGAGATTCACCCATTTTTGGGGGGCAGTTCATTGACATCATTTCATCTTGTGTTGATGTTGAATAGGCCCAAGTTGCCTTGTCTCTGAGACAAATTCTTTCTGATCAATACACTGTCTGTCAGGAAATCTGAGCAAAAAGTGAAAGTAAAACTGCAACTCTACAAAAGCCTCAGTGGCCAATAACCAGGTTCTGCCCTACACAGGAAAGTACTTTTATGCTGAAAATACATTCACCCCACTGCTGCCTTAGACACAAGCACTCAGAGCTGGGGAAGGGGTGGAAAAAAAGGGGACCAGTGTGGTGGGGGGTCTAAGCTCCTCAGGTCAGGCCTCTCTTACTCTGAGATAAGTTTTCACTTTCTAATAATAATAGTTAATATTTGAATATTAAGTGATTTCAACCCCTTACCTGTGTTAACTCATTTAATTCTTGCAAGAGCTTTATAATGTAATGTAGTGCCAATAATTGTCCCCATTTTACAGATGAGGGAATTGGGCTTCAAGTTGTGAAGTAAAGTGTCTGAGCTGCCACAACTACAAATGATGGGTGTGATGGCCAGCCTCCACATGGTCCCAAATAATTTTTGCCTTCTGATATCCATGCTCTCATACAATTTTATCACATACTGTATCAGGTTAGGTCCATATGACAAACAGAATAAGGCAGAAATGCTGTGGGGAGGTCCACATGGCAAGGAATTGAGGTATT
>NW_005871077.1:1023076-1099990 GCF_000147115.1 Myotis lucifugus | reverse complement strand
AGATAAAGAAAAAGAAAGTAAAGTGCCTTTCATCTCAACAGAGTTTAGTGCCTCCTGGGAGCTCCCTTTGGATCCTGCTCTTCTGATAACTGAGGCTGTTTTGTATGTGAATTCTGGACCTGCCGGGAGGTATTTAGGTGATAACCAAGGTCAGAAACTGTCCTCCTTTGGCTCCCAGTAAACTATTTGAAGCTTCAAGTTATCCACATCCAGTTTGTTTTTTTCTTCATAGGACTTGGCTACCCATGGGAGGGTCCAAGCTGCTCCCTAAGGCTGGTTTATTAGCAGCAGGGGGCTCAGCGATGGGTCAGCAAACTTCCCCAGGCTTCCTGGCCCCCACCTCCACCTGCCATCCCCTGCCAGCCCATTGTCAATATTAATCACCCAAAAGTCTGTTTTTGAAAGGGCTTTAAGCAAAATCAGAAGTATAGACCTCTAGGTCTCCCATGAGGGGGAGGTACTGTTCAGATTTCAGGTACAGTGATGGGTGTGTTTTCCTGTCCCAGAGCTAGTCCTCTGAGAGTGACCCAGAATATTTCCCTGACTTCAGCTGGGCAGAGAACCTCATGTGCAGTCCAGTGGGATCAGCTGGAAATCTGGAGTTTCTATCTGCTCCCCCATGGGTGGGGGGGGTGGGGCATCAGTCAGGTTCCGGGTTAGTGGGGCAGTCGGCCCCACCCCCATGCTGGTGACTGATGTGTCCTGAGACTGTTCAAACTCATAGGCTTGGCCTCTGCTGCTGTCTCCTCTGCAAAGGTCAAGATGCAGGGTGTGGCAGGCAGGGCTCCTGAGGGTGGGGTGGGCCATATCACCTAGGGTGGTGGTTTTTCCTTTTCCTGAGATGTGGCTTCTGAAAGGGGCCAGCGCCTCTCAGGAAAAATGTCTGTTTTGGTTTGGGGGTTGTGACCGAATGCAGGTCTCACAGCCACTTCTTTTCCACCTCTTCCCCCAATGCTTCCTACCCCAGCCTTTCCTCATGCACCTTCAGTCAGCATCGCTCTCCCTCCACTGAAGCTTCTGGTGAGTAGCTGCAGAAGAAAATCCTGTGCTCTAGGTTTAAAACAAAAACAAATCAAAACAAAACTGCAGTTTTAACTCTGACCAGCTCCAGACTCCCCAATGGCCAGAAGTCCTGCCACCTTTCATGGCTGAATGTTACGTGGGCCGCTGTTCTTGGCTCTGATGCTCTGGGTTGTGGAGCCCAGCCTGGGTTCCGAGCCTCAACCTTCTGAGGGAAATAATGCCCCGGTAGCCGAGAGATCCCTCCTCTCTCTAGACCTGCAGCAGGTGAAAGCTGGGTCAGCCCCTTTCAGGACCTCGCCCTCCCTACTACCAGTCTCCAGGTGTTTTCTGTCCTTCCTCCTCAGCTGGACCTCGGTTAGTAATTCCAGCTGAATGTTCCCCAATTTAGTTGTATTTCCAGTCTGGCCCTGGGAGGAGGTGCAAGAAAGGTCTTCTTATTTGGCCGCCATCTTCTCTGTCCTTCACTAATCAGGCCTCAAAGCAACTTTGCTTCTTCCTAGTAAAAGGGAACAAAGAAAGCAATGATAGTGGAAAACTAAAACTAAAGCTACATACAGTAGACTTTATTTTTTTAATTGTTTATTTTTATTTAATTTCCCTTTTTGATCCTAAAAAATGCTGTAGCTTTGGTCCATTTCCATGCTAGTCCTACAGCCTTCCCTTCAATTCTGTGAGTTCCACAATATACTTCTAATAAATTCCTTTTCTGATTAAGCCAGAGTCAGTATCTGTTGTTTGCAAACAAAGAACCATGATACTCATATGTTAAATATGTGAATGTAAACCATTATTTCATACTGATCCAGAATCCATTTAAGTATAAAATTAAATATTCCAAGTTCCATAATTTTTATAAGAAAAAGACAAAGGTCAGGAAACCAAAGAGTGTTTTTGGTTTTGCTTTTGTTGCTTATTTACTTTTATGTAATTTGGGATATAGGCCAATTGTACATTTTTTCCAACTGACCACAATTCAAATACCATTTATGTTTATCATACCACATGCCCCTGAGCAGATTCACCTCATTCCCTTATATTTTACTTATTCCATAACTGGACAAAGGTATTTCATTTTCATAATTACTCTAAGGAAAACTCTAAAGTGACTTGTGAATCAAAGATTACATTGTTTACTATTTTATTGATAACCTATTTGCACAATAATGCTGGCTAACAAATACTCTGAAACTCGGTGGTGTAAAATAGTAAGAATTTATTTTGTGAATGATTCTATGGGTTAGTTGGACACTATTTCTGGACTTGGCTGATCTTACTCATATACTGACAATCACCCGAAATTGGCTTGGGGCTCCGCTGATCTTGGCTGGGCTCTCTTATGTGTCTGGGGAAAAGCTGGCTGTCAGCTGGTCTAGGATGGTCTCAGTTAGGACAACTGGGATGAGTTGACTCATTTTGCAGCATGGATATGTTCTCATTGTGAAGGCAGAGGACCAAAAGAAGAAGCAGAAATGTGCAAGCACCTTTTTAAAAATCTGCTTATTTTAAGTCTGTGAACATGCCTTTGGCCAAAGTAAGTTAGAAATATATTCCACCTCTTAATGGGAAACACTAAAGGCACATTGAAAAGGGCAGAGATTCAGGATGGATTGGGGTCATTGATTCAATCCATCTACCACAGAGCATAGTGTTTGCAACTTATAATTTTATATTATGTAATTTTAAAAAGTGACAGGCAGCCACACTCTCTGTATATAGAACACAACGTTTCTATTTTTTAAATACTTCTCTCCCAACAATATTAAATTTAGTATCTACTATGCATTCAGTATGAAAGGAGCTCTAGGTAATCTTGAAAAAGTGAGATGCAGAGAAATCAATAGTACAAATTGCTTGAATATTACATTGCTTTCAATTTCATCATGTTAAGAAAATATAGTTTATTTGAAACCGTTTCTATTCTTTAGAAACAGGCTCTACAGTCGTGCACAGTTCTGATATTTCACAAAGGCTGTTTGACAGTGAGGCACTTACTGCATCAGCATGGAATGTATCTCAGGGGCACATGGAGAGCTCTGCAGGGCCCCCTCATGGAGACCAGAGCAGGGGCTTGGAGAATGTCCTCCAGATTTAGACAAGCTCTGACTCCTCAAAACAACAGGTCACTTGTAGACAGCACCTCACGCACAAATGTGGCCCCTGGGCACCTACAGATGGGACATGCTGAGAAAGGGTGCAAGTAGCTCCAGATGGTTCCAATGCAACCAGTCAGGTCCTGAAGAACTGCAGACGGAGGCTCAGGTACAGAGTCAAAATGGGGCTCAGATGTGTGTGTGAGTTGTGTGTGTGTGTGTGCGTGTGTGTGTGTGCGTGTGTGTGTGTGTGTGTGTGTGTATGTCTATGCACATGTTCTGCCATAGAGGTGAGAGGAAACAGCAAATTAAAAGAAGAGATATAGAGCCAGGTTGGTGTGGTTCTGTGGTTGAGCGTTGACCTTTGAACCTTATCGGAGATATCATTGGCAAATATGTTCTCCCATGCAGTGGGTTTTCTTGTTGTTTTGTTGATGGTTTCTTTTGCTGTGCAGAAGCTTTTTATTTTGATGTAGTCCCATTGGTTTATTTTCCCTTTAGTTTCCATTGCTCTAGGAGTGGTATCGGTGAAGATATTGCTTCAGCATATGTCTGAGATTTTGCTGCCTTTGGATTCCTCTAATATTTTATGGTTTCCCATCTTATGTTTACGTCCTTTATCCATTTTGAGTTTATTTTTGTGTATGGTGTAAGTTGGTGGTCTAGTTTCATTTTTTTGCATGACCAAATTTCCCAGCACCATTTATTAAAGAGACTGTCTTGATTCCATTGTATGTTCTTGACTCCTTTGTCAAATATTAATTGAGCATAGTGGTTTGGGTCGATTTCTGTGTTTTCTATTCTATTCCATTGATCTATATGTCTATTCTTGTGAAAGTATCAGGCAGTTTTGATAACAGTGGCTTTGTGATACAGCTTGATATCTGGTATTGAGATCCCTCCTACTCTGTTCTTCTTTCTCAGGATTGCTGCAGCTATTTGTGTTTTTTTGTTTGTTTGTTTTATTCCAAATGAATTTTTAGAGAGTTCTTTCTAGATCTGTGAAATATGCTGTTGGTATTTTAATGGGGAGTGCATTGAATCTATAGATTGCTATGGGTAATATGGACATTTTAATGATGTTGATTCTACCAATCCATGAACATGGTATGTTCTTCCATCTGTTTATGTCTTCCTCTATCTCCTTTTTCAGTGTCCTGTAGTTTTCCGCATACAGGTCTTTTACCTCCTTAGTTAAGTTTATTCCTAGGTATCTTAATTTTTTTGGTGTGATGGTAAATGGGATTCCTTTATAAATCTCTCTTTATGTAAGTTCATTATTGGTGTGTATAGAAATGCCATAGATTCCTTGGTGTTAATTTTGTATCCTGCTACATTGCTGAATTCATTTATTAAGTCTAATAATTTTTGATGGAGTCTTTAGAGTTTTCTATGTACAGTATCATGTCATCTGTGAATAAGGACAGTTTTACTTCTTTTCCAATTTGGATGCCTTTTATTTCTTCTTCTTGTCTGATTGCAATGGCTAGTACTTCTAGTACTATGTTGAACAGGAGTGGTGAGACTGGGCATCCCTGTCTTGTTCCTGTTCTTAGGAAAAATGGTTTTAGTTTTTGCCCATTGAGTATGATGTTGGCTGTGGGTTTGTCATATATGGCTTTTATTATGTTGAGGTATGATCCTTCTATTCCCACCTTGCTGAGCATTTTTATCAAGAAAGGGTGTTGGATTTTGTCAAATGCTTTTTCTGCATCAATTGATATGACTATGTGATTTTTATCTCTCAATTTGTTTATGTATCACGTTTATTGATTTGTGGATATTGTACCATCCTTGCATCCCCAGGATAAAACCTACTTGGTCATGGTGTACGATCTTTCTGATGTACTGCTGTATCTGATTTGCTAGAATTTTGTTGAGGATTTTGGCATCTATTTCATGAGGGATATTGGCCTATAATTCTCTTTCATTGTGTTGTCTTTATCTGGTTTTGGTATTAGGGTGATGCTGGCTTCATAGAAAGAGCTTGGAAGTGTTCCTTCCTCTTGAATTTTTTGGAATAGTCTGAGGAGGATAGGTTTGGTAAAACTCCCCTTTGAAGCCGTCTGGCCCTGGGCTTTTGTTTGCTGGAAGCTTTTTGATGACTGCTTCAATATCTTCGGTAGTTATCAGCCTATTCAGGTTTTTAGATTCTTTCTGATTGACTTTTGGAAGGTTATATTTTTCTAGGAATATGTCCATTTCCTCCAGGTTGTCCAGTTTGTTGGAATAGAGTTGTTCATAGTATTTTTTAAACAATCCTTTGTATTTCTGTGGGATCTATTGTTATTTCACCTCTTTCATTCTGATTTAGTTTATTTGGGTCCTCTCTCTTTGCTTCTTGGTGAGCCTGGCTAGAGGTTCATCAATCTTGTTTATCCTTTCAAAGAAACAGCTCTTGGTTTCATTGATCTTTTATATTGTCTTTTTCATCTCTATGTCATTTATTTCTGCTCTGATCTTTATTATTTCCTTCCTTCTGGATACTGTGGGCTTTTCTTGTTGCTCTCTTTCTAATTCTTTAAGTTGCAAGATTAGATAATTTATTACAAGTTATTCTTGTTTTTTGAGGTAGACCTGTAGAGCTATAAACTTGCCTCTCAGGACCGCTTTCATTGTGTCCCATAGATTTTGGATTGTTGTGTTTTCATTGTCATTTGTTTCCAGGATGCTTTTTATTTCTTCTTTGATCTCTTTGGTAACCCAATCATTGTTTAATAGCATGCTAGTAAGCCTTCAAGTGTTTGATTTTTTTTCATTGTTTTTATTGTAGTTGATTTCTAGTTTTATGCCATTGTGATCTGAGAAGATGCTTATTATGTTTCTATCCTCTTGAATTTGAAGAGACTTTGCCTGTGTCCTAATATGTGGTCTATCTTTGAAAATGTCCCATGTGCACTGGAGAAGAATGTATATTCTGTTTCTTTGGGGTGAAATATTTTGAAGATGTCAATTAAGTCCATCTGACCTAGTGAGTCATTTAGGATTGCTGTTTCTTTGCTGATTTTTTTGTTTAGAGGATTTATCCAGTTGTGTCAGTGGAGTATTAAAATCCCCTACTATGACTGTATTGCTATTGATCTCTCCCTTGAAATCTTCCAGAAGTTGTTTTATGTATTTGGGTGCTCTTCTATTGGGTTCATATATGTTTACCAAGTTATATCTTCTTGGTATATGTTGAATTGCTGACTTCTAGACACTGCAGTTGTGCCTTTCCAGCTCACAAGCCTACATCAAGAGAACCCAAATAGCTCAAGTAGGAAGCTATGCTAGATTACCAAGCCCAGGAGACTTGAGAGATCACACCAGTAGCACCATCCCCAAAAGAACCTGGGTAGCAAAGCAAACGGATCTCCCTTTAGTATTATGTAGTGGCCTTCCTTATCTCTTGTTATGGCCTTTACTTTGAGGTCTATTTTGTCAGATGTAAGTATTGCAACCCCAGCTTTTTTCTCATTTCCATTTGCCTGAAACATTTTTTTTCATACCTTCACTCTCAGTCTGTGTGAATCCTTTGTTCTGAGGTGGATCTCTTACAGACAGCAATATATGGTTCATGTTTTCTTATCCATTCAGCTACCCTATGTCTTTTGATTGGAGCATTTAATCCATTTATGTTTAATGTTATTATTGATAAGTACTTGTTTGTCGTCATTTTTATTCTTAATGTTTGTGTTTCTTCTTGCCTTTCTGTTTCTTCTTTTTACAGCAGTCCCTTTAGCATTTCTTGCATTGCTGGCTTGGTGGTAAAAAACTCTCTTAGCCCTTTTTTGTCTGTGAAGCTCCTGATTCCACCTTCGATTTTGAATGATAGCCTTGCTGGGTATATTATTCTTGGGTTCAGTCCCTTGCTTTGCATCACTTTGTATAATTCATTCCCTTCCCTTCTGGCCTGGTGTGTTTCTGTTGAGAAATCAGTTGATATTCTAATAGGAGATCCCTTGTAGGTAACTTTCTGTCTCTCTCTGGCAGCCTTTAAGGTTCTTACTTTGTCATTGGTGTTTGCCAATTTAATTATGATGTGTCTTGGTGTTACTCTTTTGGAGTTCATCTTGTTTGGGACTCTATGTGCTTGCATAGTTTTTTCTTGCCAATATCAGGGAAGTTTTCTGTCATTATTTCTTCAAACAGGTTTTCTATTCCTTGCTTCTCTTCCTCTCCTTCTGGTATCCCTATTATGTGAATGTTGTTTGGTTTTGTGTTGTCCCAAATCTCCCTTAGGCTCTCCTCTTGCTTTTTAAATTTTCTTTCCAGTTGCTGCTGTGTTTGTGTGTTTTTTCCTACCTTGTCTTCTAATTCGCTGATGTGGTCCTCAACCTCTTGTACTCTACTGTTTAAGTCTTCCATTGTGTTCTTTATTGCAGTTATGTCGTTCTTCATTTCCTATTGGTTCCTTTTCATGTTGGTGACATTCTCATTCAGCTCCTTATAATTCTCATTGAGTTGTGTGTATTTGTCATTCAGCTGTTTGAGCATCCTTATAACCATTACTCTGAATTCTTTCTCTGATATGTTACTAGCCTCAGTTTCATTTAACTCCCTTTCTGATGATTCCTTTTTTTCTTTCCTTTGGGGATTTCTTTTTTGTCTTCCCATGTTTTGCTGTAATGTTTTAATCATAGATCCGTTTGCTTGCTACCCAGGTTCTTTTGGGGATGGTGCTACTGGTGTGATCTCTCAAGTCTCCTGGGCTTGGTAATCTAGCATAGCTTCCTACTTGAGCTATTTGGGTTCTCTTGATGTAGGCTTGTGAGCTGGAAAGGCACAACTGCAGTGTCTAGAAGTCAGCAGCCATGGAGGGGGGTGTCCCAATTTTTTCTGTCTTACGCCCTTGGTTAAAATCGTGTGTGCCCAGTGGGGATTCACAGTGGCACCCAGGAACTGTCTATTGGGGTGGTGGGGCTCAGGAGGACTGTGCTCTGGAAAGGCGTGACTGTGGTGTCCAGAGTTCTGTAGTTTGGGGGTGGGCAGACTCAGCTTTTGCTGCTGCTTCCATGGTTGGATACACACAGCCCCAGTGGTGGATCACAGGGGCACCCATGGTGCGTTTGTCAGCAGTGTGTACTGAAGCACTCTGAAGGGCCCTGTAACTGAAGCTGCATAATTGAGGCATCTGTGGGCAGGTGTCCAGGATGAGTGAATTCAGAATTTCTACTGCTGGGGGAGTGTGTCCCTGTTTGTCCAAGATCACACCCAGCCAGGGCTCAGAGCAACTCCCCAGAGCGCCATGTGGATAGATGGGCTCAGGATGCCTGCTCGTTGGAAATGCATGACTGTGGCAATGCCTTTGCCAGTGCAGAGCTCTGACGCACTCTGAGGGGGCCCTGGCACTGAAGTTGCGCAGCTGGGTTGTCTGTGGGCAGAGGGAATTCAGAATTTCTACTGTGGGGCAGTCCGCCCATGTCTGTACAAAGTCACACCCAGCGGGGGCTCACAGTAGCTCCCCAAAACTGCCTTTGGAGTGGTATGCCCGGGAAGTCTGTGCGCTGGAAACGTGCGACTGTTGGAAACACGCAATGTTGGAAAGGAGCGAATGTGGCATCCGGAGGCCTGCCGCTGGGGAGGGAGGAGTTGCATTTACTGCTGTGGGAGCGGTGCACCTTTGGAGGTGGAGGTCCCAGGGTTCTTGGGTCTGTAATTGGGGCACCAGAATTTTGGCTAGAGTGGCTGCTAAGTCGAGGGCAGTGTCCAAGGCCTGTCTGGGTGGTGATGCTAATGAGTTCCTAGAAGAGGCCGCTCTCCCCTTCAAGATGGCATGGGCTCCATGCCCGAGTCCCGCAGTCTGGGGAGTGCCCGCAGTGGTGTTAGTCTCTCCCTGTCCAAGAGAGCCTGGTCTGCCAGCCCCTGCTGCTCCTGCTGAATTTAACTGTCCCTCACTCACTCACACACACACACACCGCACACATCCACACACTCTCCTTTCATCCCCTTGCTCACTCACTTCCTCTCCCTCACCTCTGTCCTGCCAGCCGCCATCTTTTTTTTCAAAATATTAATTTTTACTACTAAAAAGCATGAGTCAAATTAATAAAAAATAGCACTTTACAATTTAGAAATTATCAAAGGCTTCAGTACTTTCACATTCTAACAGGTGGATACATCATCTAAAGTCTATGGGGGATCTTTCTGAGTCCTTGTTTGATTATTTGTAGTTTTTACTGCATGAAGAAAGAAGAATAAACTTCAAAGCTAAGAGCTGGGGACTCTCAAGTATGCTCTGACACACTCTGGGTGCATCCTACTGCTCCCAGGTTCCTCTGTACAACTCTCTTATGCAAGTTTTTCTTTGTTAATATCTTAGCAGTTTGCACCATAAAGTCGTAGAACCATCCAAATGTAATTACGTTTTTTCCCAACATATGATGTTGCAACAAAGAGGCAAATAGTAGAACCATTTCCCCCAAACCATTGAACAGCCTCCAGGGAGGCATGATTTCCTTTCAAAGTAAACTATATATTAATTCATAGAATGTTTTTATTACCCAAATTGGACTAAGTAATTGACTGTTTTGGAACCAATTCCTTCATTGTCTCAATAATAATTAGCTAATGAAACATTGCATAGTAAAATGATAACTTGAAAAGATTCAGGTAAGATTTCCTGT
The DNA here is from genome assembly GCF_000147115.1 of Myotis lucifugus. Taxonomy (NCBI): domain Eukaryota; kingdom Metazoa; phylum Chordata; class Mammalia; order Chiroptera; family Vespertilionidae; genus Myotis; species Myotis lucifugus. Next base: position 1,090,272 of record NW_005871077.1, on the reverse strand, counting down.
AATCATTTGCTATAAAATCAATCTTGTCTTCCCCAATTACTCCTTGACTACTCAAGATATGATCACTGCACTTAAATCAACCCTATAACTTGGCACGTATACCAGCTTGCAAGCACACAGCAATGTTCACCCTAATGGAATGGAGTAGTGGTGATATTTTCATTTCGCTTGATGGGTGCATTGTGGAACATAGTCTATACTGGGCCAGAACATAAGCAGCATTTCTTTAATATTAAATTTTATAGATGTTGGAGCTGAGCACTTTTCCTTTTTCCTTAAATTCTCAGCTTTGTTTCCATTAATTTTTATTCCAACCATCATCAATTGAAACATTCATTAGCACTTACTGGTGCAAAATATCATTATAGGAAGAACTGAAATACATTGACCCTGCTCTTTGAAAGTATACAACATAGATAAAGAAATAAGATATGAACACAAAAAACATAGATATCTATAAAAGTAGTCTATTATAGAGTCCGATTTATGGTCCAGAATCTGTTTCCTCTGAGTTACAGTGATCAGGGCCAGTGTTCATGGGAGAGGCCATCTGGGCTGAGAACTGGGTAGACTCTAAATGGTGCCAGTATATTCTTAATAGGGAATGGGGCATGCAGTGGTCATTCCTACTTTCACAGAAGACAGATATCCATTTCTATTCTTGGTGTGTGTTGATGGTTATATCTACTGTTTCTTTTCTTTTCACATTTCCTGTCTATTTTCTTTTCTAGGTCTCTTTCTCTCTTGAATTTTATCTTCACAACTTTTTAGCCATGAACTTGAACTGTGGCACATCAACTTGCCTCACTTTTCAATACTAGAAATCCCTTTTTGTTCCTGTTTTTCCAGAAACAGGAAGTCTGATGGAAAGACAGAATGTCCATATGAATCTCATTTATGTGTACCTCTTATAAATACATGTTTTTTGCTGTTGGTAAAGGAAACATGGATAAATGGAGAAGTCTCATGGGTGACCATTGTCTGGAAAGTCACCCCTGTCTTTATTGTCCCAGTGGTGTGAATTCAGTCAAAAACTGATATCATTCTTGCTTAAATGCCTAGATGCTAACCACTCAAACTGCCTGAATCCTAGCTGAATCGAATTCCTACAACTAGGGATTTAAAGAGGTCACATCAAGATTGGTAGGAGGGGCAGAGACACAGAATGAGCTGGTCCGACACCCACGTGATAGAAATCCAAAGGGATAGCTCAGCTGTAGAGGAACAAGGGGGTTTTAGACCCACACCAGAACCCCCAGCCCAGGGTTTTAATGCCAGGAAGAGAAGTTCCCCATAACTTCTGACTGTAAAGACTGGTGGGGATTGTGTATGAGCAAGAGGGAGGAATGCTGGAATCCCAGGTTCTGGCAGAGGCTATTATTCCTTTTCTAAGCCTTCCCCCACAGAGGCGACAGGCAGCTGCCATATCTGAGTTTCCATCACCCTGGCTAACACTGTTCGCTCTACATAATTCATAGAAACAAATACAGAGAGGCTGCCAAAATGATGATACAAATAAACATGTATCAAACTCCAGAAAAAGAACTAAACAAATGGAGATAAGCAATCTATTAGATGCAGAGTTCAAAACAATGGTTATAAGGATGCTCAATGAACTTAGTGAAAACTTCAACAGCATACAAAAGGACATGTAAACCATAAAAAACAACCAGTCAGAAATGAAGGATACACTAACTGAAATGAAGAATAATTTATAGGGAATTAACAGTAAAGTAAATGAAATAGAGAATCAAATCAGTGATTTGGAATATGAGAAAGCAAAAAGCACTGAATCAGAACAGTAAAAAGAAAAAAAGAATCCCCAAATTTGAAGATAGTGCAGGAACCTCTGGGACAACTTTAAGCATACCAATATTCACATCATGGGGGTGCCAGAAGGAGAAGAGAGAAAGCAAGAAATTGAAGACCTACTTGAAATAATAATAACAGAAAACTCCCCTAACCTGGTGAAGGAAATAGACATACACTTTCAGAAAGCACAGAGTCCCAAAAAGATGAACCCTAAGAGGCCCACATCAAGACATGTCATAATTAAAATACAAAAGGTTATGCCAAGCTGGTTTGGCTCAATGGTGAGAATCAACCAATGAACAAGGAGGTCACGGTTTGATTACTAGTCAGGGCACATGCCAGGTTGCGGGCTTGATCCCCAGTGGGGGGCATGCAGAGGAAGTCTCTCTCATCATTGATGTTGCTATCTCTGTCTCCCTCTCCCTTCCTCTCTGAAACAAATATATATATATAAAATAAAATAAAATTCAAAAGGTTAAAGACAAAGAAAGAAAACCAGTAAGAGAAAAACAGTTAGTTATCTACAAGGGAGCGCAACAGAAACTTTGCAGGCCTGAAGGGATTGGCAAGAAATATTCAAAGTGATGGAAAGCAAGGACCTACAACCAAGATACTCTTCCCAGCACAGCTATCATTTAGAATTAAGGGACATATAAAGAGCTTTCCAGACAAGAAAAAGCTAAAGGATTTCATCACCACCTAACCAGTATTACATAAAATATTAAAGTGTCTTCTTTAAGAAGAAAATAAAAGACAAAAAATATGAACAGTAAAATGGCAATAAATATACATCCATCAACAATTGTTGATATAGGGTTAAGCCTCGGACTGACCTATTGGCAAAGTCACAAACAGGTCGTCTGAGTCTTAAACAACCCAACCCGAGAGGTGGCCGCTGATTTACACACTCTATCATTTAAAAAATAAAAAAGGGGGAATTTGCCAGAAGCCGGTCCATCCTTGCTGCTTGACACAGTCACTGCAGGGAAGAAACATCTGCACAGCATATGTTTCAAGGGACCTGGGGTATATGGCATACTGTTCTTAATATGTTTGCTCCCCTTCTTAGCACTATGTGTTTTAACCAAGGTCACCTCCCCAGGAAAGGTTGTTTCCCCAGGTGGAGATTTTTCCCTGGAGTTAGGGATTAACAGGACTAAGGAAGGGAATCAGTAAAACCCCTTAACTAAGTGCCAGGTAGGTAGTTAATCACTTTAACTACAAACAATCACGCTTAAGCTACATAATCTTTACTTAGGATAATCTCCTTCAGTTACTTCCTTGTAGCTTAACAGAAAATAGAGTAGTGACCTTGGAATGGAGATAACAAACGCCCTAACCTTTGGAATAGAATGGATAGGATTAAAATCAAATGGTATAAATACAGATGTAACAGGAGAATAAAGAGAGAACCTCGCTATGCTGATCAACTGAATGCTGTCTCTGTGTCATTCTTCTTCGCCGACTCCGTCCACACCTTTGGGAACCCCTGGACCTGTTGGGGTTGGACTCCAACACAATTGAATCTAAAAAACAAAATAAATGAACAAGCAGAACAGAAACAGACTCAGAAGTACAGAGAACATTTTGATGATTGTCAGATGGGAGGGGAGTTGGGAAGGTGGGTGAAAAAGATGAAGGGATTAAGTACAAATTGGTTGTTTCAGAATAGTCATGAGTATATAAAGTATAGCATAGGGGATATAGTCAATAATCCTATATAATAAAAGGCTAATATGTAAATCAACCAAAAGACAGAACAACCAGTCGCTATGATGCACACTGACCACCAGGGGGCAGGTGCTCAACACAGGAGCTCAAGGCTGGCGAGTGCATGGCTAAGGATGTCCAACTGCAGGCTTAGGCCCGCTCACCACAGGCCTCTGTTATTCTAATAATTATGTATGGTGTCAGATGGGTATGAAATTTATTTGGATGATCACTTAGCAAGTTATATAATGTCTAATAACTGGGGTGTACACCTAAAACTAATATAATATTGCATGTCAACCATAATTGAAAAATGATTAAAATAAAGAATAAAAAAAACTAAAAATCTTTGCTCTGCAAAAGACTCTAACAAGTTACAATGTGGGGAAAAATATTTGCAAACCACCTATCAGACATAGAACTAGTATCTAGAATGTACAAAGAACTTTTAAGCATCAACAGCGAAAAATCAGATAAATCAATTAGAACATGGCAAAACAAATACATGGACATTCATTGAAGGATATAGGAAAACAATCTCTCAAACTTACTGGTGGGAATTAAAGTAGTGCAGCCCCTCTGAAACAGTTAATAGATTTTTTAAAAATCTAAACATGCAACTACCATATCACCTAGCAGCTATACTCTTAGGCATTTATCCCGGATAAATGAAGACTTGTGTGTAAACAAAAACATGTACACAAATGTTTATAGCAACTTTATTCATGATGGCCAAATACTATAAACAACTCAGATGACTTTCAATGGGAAAATGGTTAAACAAACCCTGTTACATCCATGCCATAGAACAATATCCTATATAATAAAGAACTCAAATGCAAATGGTCATCATATCTTCACACTGTAATGCCATAACGGCTCAGACACTCAACACTGGGGAGAGAGAAATGGGGACCAGCCAGGCACAAATGAGCTCACGAGAGAGGGATGGGGACCAGCCAGACTGCGGCCCAGGAGAGGGACAAGCTGCCTGCCCTGTGGTCCTGGGTGCCAGCGGCTGGGGCTGCACCTGCAGCCCAGGAGAGGAACAAGCCACCCGCCCCACAGTCCCGGGTGCCAGCATCTGGGGCTTCAGCCTGGGAGAGGGACAAACTGCTCACCCTGTGGTCCCAGGTGCAGCTGCGCCTATGACCCAGCCTGGGAGAGGGACAAGCCGCACACCCCATGGTCCCAGGTGCCAACACCTGTGCCTATGCCTGCAGACCAAGAGAGGAACAAGCTACCCGCCCATGGTCCCCTGTGGCTGCAGCCAGCCCAGGTGAAGCTGGCCCAGGTCCTGAGTGCCTGCAGCTGGCCAGAGGGAGGGAAGCCTGGGTTCCAGGTGTGGGGCAAAGCAGAGGCAGTTAGGAGCGATCAGATCAGCAGGGGAGCAGTTAGGGGCAATCAGGCCAGTAGGGGAGCAGTTAGGAATGATCAGGCAGGCAGGCAGGCAGAAGTAGTTAGGGGCGATCAGGCAGGCAAGCGGTTAGGAGCCAGTGGTCCTGGATTGTGAGAAGCAGTCAGACATCCCCCGAGGGGTCCAGGATTGGAGAGGGTGCAGGCTGGGCTGAGGGATCCCCCCCCCCATGCATGAATTTCATGCACTGGGCCTCTAGTTCAGCAATAAAAAGGAATGAACTACTGATGCACAAAACAACTTGGATAAATCTCCAGAGAATTATGCTGAGTGGAAAAAAAGTCAATTTCAAAAGGTTACATACGGAATGATTCTATTTACATAACATTCGTGAAATGATAGAATTATAGAAATGGAGAACACATTAGTGATTGTCAGGGGTTAAGGAGGGGCTGGAGACAGGAGTTAAGTAGGTGTGACTAAGAAAGAGAACAGGAGACCTTATGGTGATGGAAATGTTCTGTATCTTATCCTGATCATTGCCAATATCCTGGTTATGGTATTGTACAAGATATTACCATGGAGGGAGACTGGGGAAAAGTGTATATAAGATCTCTCTGTATTATTGTTTACAACTGCATGTGAATCTATAATTATCTCAAAATAGAAAGTTTAATTTTAAAAACACTTTCTGCTGTATAAGATAACCCTATGATGTTTACAGCACCATTTCTTCTCCTGATCACCTTCAAAACTCCAAGTTTTACTCTGGGAACACAAGTTTATGAAATTAAACTTGTCAGTAGCATCCTCATATTTATATTTATGTAAGGAATGATCTTTGCTGACTGAATACATTGTTTTTTTCCCTTCAATATTTCTTTAGATGAATTCTTAAATGATACATTTTAACTTGAGTTGTATCTTTCAATTATAAAACTAACCTTTCTGATTCATAGTGGGGAAAATCAGCTATTCTGAAAAAAAGTTTAGTTCTAATACAAGTTTAGTTCTAAATATTGAGCAGTGTGCTCTCGGCCTGATATTTTATATTAATTCTTCATTGTATGTATGTAGAAATATACATATCACAATTTTATTCTGGACTCTGCCAAAGTTTCCTTCTTTTCTGGTTGGAGTTTTATAATAAATATGCATGGTTTCCACCAGAGTTTATACCAGAAATAATTAGGTAAAATGGTGATATAATAGGAAAAACAGCTTTTATAATTCATCATTGCATTGTTGCTAAACTTCACAACCTTCAGGGTTTGAAGGACTGGCCTATGTTACCTTCATCCATGAGGAACCACAGTTTTACATATATGTCTTCATTTGATTTGATTTTCACAGTTTTAGAAACCTATGACCCAAGACACTGTTGATTTTTTCCTCTTGGTATTCAAAGGGAACTTCATGCCTATGCATTAATGAACATACAAAGTTCATTGCATAATTCAAAACTGCAGAGCATCACTCACGCCTCTTAATCTTACATGGGCAGACATCTGTTTAACAAACACGTTCTCCTGCTTCCTGCTCTGCCACTGACTTGTATAAGGCACTGATTTCTCTGTATCTCAAGGTTGCTATTTTCCATATTTAATTTTTTATTTACTACTCTGCCTGCAGCAGATTTGAGGGTTAACAAATGCTTGCAAAACACTTTCAGGTTATCAAAGCAAAGTAGATAAACTTTAGCCAAAATAATAAGTAAGATAAAATAAAAAGATATAAATGTATGTTATTTTAAAAAACTAAATGTTTAAAATTCTCTAACTCATTGAAATACAAAGGTATTCAGGACAGCTGAATTATTTTTTTGAATTTTGTTTAGATTATTTTATGATATTTTAGTTCTTTGAAACTTGGTTACCCAAATATATTGTTGAATTCACTGCTCAAAGTATGGCCCATGAACCAGTGGCAGAATGACCAAGGAGCTTGTTAGAAATGCAAAATCTTGGGCAGACCTATTGAATCAGATTTAGCTCAGCTAAATGAGTATCCCCGAGGGTCCAAGAATCTGGGTTTTATTAAGCCCTTCAGGTGATTTCTATCTGCTAAATTTTGAGAATTACTAATATTAGGTCACTTCTGTATAAGTTATGGACTGAATTGTGCCCCCTCCCAAATTCATATGTTGATGCCCTAATCCCCAATGTGACTATAAGTAGGTAATTAAGGTTAAATGAGGTAATAAAGATAGGTCCCTGATTCCTTAAGATTGTGGCTTTATAAGAACAGGAAAAGAGAAAGATCTCCCTCTTCTCCCTCCCATTTCTCCTCCCACCTCCACAGACATACCATTTGCAGACACAGTGAAAAGGCATTGTCTACAGGTGTTGGGGATCTCTTACCAGAACTCTATAATATTCACACCAGGATCTCAGACTTCCAGGTTCCAGAACTGTGAGCAAATACATTTCTGTTGTATAACCACCCAGTCTGTGGTATTTTGCTATAGCTGCTAGAGCCGACTAAGACAGTACATACAAACCATGAGGAGATTGTGTTAAAATAGATTCTGATTCTGTAAATAGGTAGGGCAGTGATGGCGAACCTATGACACGCGTGTCAGAGGTGACACGCGAACTCATTTTTTTGGTTGATTTTTCTTTGTTAAATAGCATTTAAATATATAAAATAAATATCAAAAATATAAGTCTTTGTTTTACTGTGGTTGCAAATATCAAAAAATTTCTATATGTGACATGGCACCAGAGTTAAGTTAGGGTTTTTCAAAATGCTGACATGCTGAGCTCAAAAGGTTCGCCATCACTGAGGTAGGGGATGGTCTCCTGAGTGAAGCTGTTTTCTTGGCCCATGAACCCCACTTTGAGTAGCAAGGAGTAACAAGGACTTCCCATTTCACCTAGAACAAAATCCAACCACCTATTTTTACCTTTAGGCCCTACAAGATCAGGGGCCCACCTACCTCCCTGACTCCACCTGGTGCCTCCCTCCCCACCACCACACTTCAGCACTCTGCCTGTCTACCTTTTCCTCAAACATGCTAAGCTTCTCCCTTCTTTCTGCCTCAGGACCATGGAACTTACTTTGCCTTCTGTCTTTGCTCCAAGCTCTTTGAACAATTGCTCCCTTCTCATCTTTCAGGCCTCAGTTCAAACACTGTCTTCTCAGAAGAAACATGACGCCTGTCTGAAGCAGCCCATCTCCTGTCCCCATTCTGTCACAGCTTAGCCTTTCATAGCTTTCATCTTCATCTGAAACTATTTTGTCCTTTTATAAATTGTTTATCATCTGTCTCCTCCACAAGAATGCAGGCTCCAGAAGAGCAAAATTGTGTCATTCTTGTTCACCTAAAAATACTTGTTGATGAAATAACTGGTGTAATGTAACTTCACAAGATCCAAATACTGAAATTATAGGACTACTCTCTTTCTTCATCCCTGGGCGAATGAAGACATCACATTCACTCACTGAGTGTTCACTGAAGAGGGGAACTGTCTGGCCCTGTTTTGGAGTCCCTGCTGTTCTCTGTCAGCCATTTGCCCTTGTCTGTGTCTGAACTAGGTCTGTCTGACCAGGAAGAAGGACATCACGGCTTCCAAGGTGTCAACCACTGGCTCATGATGGAGGGTTTGAAATTGGCCAGAGGCTAGTGCTGGCACTCCTGCAGCCTCTGTGACTGCGGTGGTCCTACTGCTCTGGACTGAACTTTTGCCTCAGTTTTAAGGTACCTGGTCTAGCTGCCCCTCAGCCAGGCACTGACTCCAGCTAGTGGAGCTGGGCCCTGACACACTGTCTGCTTTGTGCTATGACCTCCCTTGGGGTGCTGACTTCTGCCCCTCTGGCCCCTGTCCCTAGATGTGGTTGTGGTCCTGTTATGAATAAATGACAACTCACACTGGCTTATGAGAGCCCATAGTGCACATCTCTTCCTAGCTCCACATCCAGTGCCTTCACAGTGGTAGCTGCAGTCCACACAGTGGGAGCATTTGCACCAGATAATGGGCAAATGCTTCACATCAGGACTTGGTTCCCCCAGAGACCTGGTTGTTAAACATTTACCAGCACCACTGGCTGAAGCCTGCCTGCATTAGGAAAGTTCCTGTTCTCTAGACGCCTTCTGCTGCTTTGCCACACCATCCAGAAAGATGTCTCCACAGTGCCCCTCAGTCATCCCCATACACCAGCCTGGGTCAACTTGGGCAACACACACACACACACACACACACACACACACATAGTGAGGTCTCATTAGCTTGGAGTCTTTAAAACACATTAAAAATTCTAACAAATGTGGTCAGTACTCTGAGAGGTACATAAGAGAGAGACACAAAAACAAGCAATACCTCAACTCTCATGACAAAACAATATAATTTGAAAGTTACAAAAAGAAAATAATGAAAACTCATGTTCTCATTCTTCCTAAAATTTTTTCCAGACACTTTTCTAAGTTTCATAGACCAGAGATAAACACAATTTATATTGCTAATGCTATCAAAGGTGCTGGCACATATATGCATTCAGTTACCCAGAAGAGAGAATTGCTCAGTGCTACCTGGAGGGTCAGCCCAGCGCATCAGCACAGCTGTGTGTGATTGTCACACACTGCCTGGAGACACTCCTGATTCTTGTCCAGCCTGACATTTAAATCTGTGGTTATCAACCAGGTAGGGACAGTGAGGATCAGCAGCCTCTAAGGCGTTTTCCAATTTTGAGCAAGTAATAGCCCATCTAATAGTGCTACATCCCTTCTTCATGTAAAGCTGCTGCCATATATATATATATATATATATATATATATATATATATATATATATATATATATTGATTTTTTACAGAGAGGAAGGGAGAGGGATAGAGAGTTAGAAACATCGATGAGAGAGAAACATCGATCAGCTGCCTCCTGCACACTCCCTACTGGGGATGTGCCTGCAACCAAGGTACATGCCCTTGACTGGAATCGAACCTGGGACCCTTGAGTCCGCAGGCTGATGCTCTAACCACTGAGCCAAACCGGGTAGGGCAAAAGCTTCTGCTTTAAATATCGTATTGTGTGTTTTACACACATTTGTATCTTATTTCCACAACTGAATTGCAGGTTCCTTAAGGACCGATATAGTGGCTTACATATTGTTTGTTTCTTCCAGAATTCTGGAGCAGTCCTGACAACATCAAAGTTAAAATTTTCTATATGTAAAAAAAACCCAACAACCCATACTGTAAATATAATTTAAAGGCAAATGACAAAATGTATTTGCAATATGTTACACCTATAATTTTAAAACCACTTACAATTAATTGGGGGGAAATGCATTCCCCTTTCCTAAATAGGTAAAGAATAAAAAGGGAAATTCACAAAAATGCACAGATAACCAATAAACATTTGAAAATACAATTATTCTTATAAGTTACCAAAAATATGCACATTTTAGCAACAATAAGATGCCTTCTTTACCTATTAAATTGATTTTAAAATTGTTTAAATGATTATATTTTCTGTAGATGGTTTTGGAGGAAATAGACGCTATCCCATATTTCTGAGAGAAGTGTACATCTTTTTGGTATTGCAAAAAAAAAGGAAAATTAGAAATAGCATAAGTTTGTGACAATAGGAAGAAAAATATTGAATGACATGGAAAATGTTCATAAATGTGCTACTAATTGTATAATTGTAGAAAATATATAAATGTGCAGAAATATTATAAACATATATTGGGTTGTGACAAGAAAAGAAGGCAAATGTTTAAGATTTTGGTGTTTAAAATGGGAACAGTTTATTACATTTGTGGATCCTCAGAGAGGGGTTTTTTCTGGACACAGAAAATAATGGAGCCCCCTCTCTCAGTGTTCCTGCATTAATTAGGAAAAACTCTTCATATAATGAGCAAAGATTTCTTCAGGCAATTTGTGTCAATAGACGAATAAAATATATGACCTAATAGAAGATCAAAACATGCGTTCAACCCAGGAGTCAAGTTCTCAGTCACAGAAACGTGGCAGTAATAAAAGATACCCATAGGGATTGGTAACAAATGTTTTAGCCATTGACTTAGTTATAAAAACATCCTATAGGGTGTTGAGGAAGGGTTCTAGGATGGGGAAGGAAATAAGTGCACAGCAGGGTGGGGAGGGGCTGGAGGCTGGGCAAGTGGTGGAGAGAGATCCCAGCTGGCCTGCTCTCACTCCTCCGCAAGTGAAGCACATGCACTGAAGACCTCAAGAAGACCAATGAGCTCTGGCCCTGGAGCAGCCGTCCTAGCAGGTTCTCTGTCTTGTTCTACATGAGCCTCATCGCTAAGATGTGTCCTCAAGCAGTCAGGCTAAAGCTCACAAGTTGTGTTTCTGTGTTGCCTAATCAAAAGCTCAGATAGCATTAGTGTTTCAATAGCAGAATCCAAACTGTGTTGAGTCCACATGGTCCAGGCTTCCTCAGTGAAACTGTCCCAGGATTTCAGGACTGAGAAAGTGCTTTCTCTGTTGGTTTAGATTCTTGCTTGTCCAGAGCCCAGAAGTGTGGGTTTAACTGTATATCTGCAAACACTGACATTTTTTCCATCCTTTCCTGATATGAAAGCTCCCCTGCTTTTCTCCCCCCCACACAAAGCCTCCTTCCCCCACCACCAGAAATTCATTCTAGGCTCTAACACATGTACATTTCTCCACAGAGCCAACAGTGTCTCCACATGAGAATCTCTACCACCTACTTAGCCTAAATGATGGCTCAAGTTCATCTGAATGGCTGAATTGGCATGTATGTGAATAAACCAGACATGCATACATCAGCCCACGAAGTCCAGCCTTAGTCATTGCAGGCTGCTCTAACTCAATACCATAGAATGGGCAGCTTGTAAACAATATACACTGATTTCTTACAGTTTAGAGGCTAGAAGACCAAGATCAAGGAGCCTGCTCGTCAGTGAGTGGTGAAAGCCCGCTTTCTGCTTCATAGTCAGCATCTTCTATCTGTAAACGTGCATGGTGAAAGGGGCGAGGGAGCTCTCTAGAGTCTTTTTTATAAGGACACTAATCCCATTCATGAGGGCTCCACTCATGAATCATCTCCCAAAGGCCCCACCTTCTAATGTCATCACCTTGAGGGATAGGATTTCAATGTGAAATAAATATTGATTTCAGAGAGGAAGGGAGAGACAGAGATAGAAACATCAATGATGAGAGAGAATCATTGATCAGCTGCCTCCTGCATGCCCCTTATTGAGGATCCAGCTCACAACCTGGGCATGTGTCCTGACTGGGAATTGAGCCATGACCTCCTGGTTCATAGGCAGACACTCAACCACTGAGCCACAGAAGCCGGGCTTAACATGAATTTTGAAGGGACAACATTCAGACAATAGTAGGCAGGGTCCACCCACAGCCCAGGACCTGAAACTAAGCTGAAAAAAATCACTAGGAGCAAATGTCAAACATCAAAAACAGCTTCATCCTCTTGCATCATACACTATTCTTCTCCTGGAGAAGGAAGTGGCCAGAAATCTGGGGGGAAAGCCTGCTTTGATACTACTAAGATGCCTGGAAATGTAAAAATAAATAAAAAAGATCTCATTTAAAGTGGAGTTGGGAAACAGTGAAGGAGGGACATCTCACTCACTTACCACTTGTTGCAGTCTGCATAACCAGCAGGAAGAAGGAAGGTAAGAATTATTTTGACAAGGAAGGATATTAATCACATGGGAATTTCATCTCCTGCTTTTACAAAAAAGGAGAAAGGTTCCTCCCTGCCCCATCAACAATGCACTAACCACTGCTCTAGGCCAAGGAGAAACCACCACAACATTGAACTCTTGTTTTTCTCCAGTGAACTTTTGTTCAAAACAACCATCCCCAATTTCCTCCTAATCCCTAATAAAAGCAAGCCCCTAGCCTTTGTTCTCTGGACTTGCCTATGGTTTTACAATAGCTTGCTTGTCCCAAATTGCAATTCCCTGCTACTCTCAAATGAAGCCATTTTGCTGGTAAAAATAACTGGCTAATTTATTTTTAAGGTTGACAGAACTATAAAGGCTCAGGGTCCACAGGGAAATTTTTACCACTTTCTTCCTAATGTCATTGCCCTCTTTCTGATTTCCCCAGAGCATGATGCAGCCTCTCACCCCACAGCCCCTCCAACGTCCTGCTCACTACTTTCAAGGTGGCCCGGTCCACAGGGGCATTCTGATGGATAGAAAAGGCATTGCTCTGTTGAATTAAAATCTGCCTTTCCAAAGCTCACCCTCTGCTTCTAGTTCTGCCTTTATAAGACCAAAAGGCATAAAATCTCATTTCTCTTTGTGCTATTAATTTTAATGGTGTGGTTTTAGGAATAGGAAAAGGTAAGGAAACAAATAACAAAAGTGATAAAGTGAGTGTAGGATGAGCCACTGCAAATCCTCACTAAGCTCATTTACTATTTAGGGGCAAGTGTTCACCCATGCAAGAAAAATGGGGAGAGGCCAGGAGAACTAGGCATTGACTGTAAGAATTTAAAATGTCAACAATCCTCTAACACATTGCATTGCTTTCCGCAGCAGCCCATTCCTTGAAATGTGAAGGCCCATAAAAAATTAATTTGTATAAATATTGTTTGCGGAATTTTCTTCTCAAACAATAGAAACATTATAAATGTTACAATGTTTATAAATGTTAAGATGATTAATGAACAATTAATAGGGTTTCCATATGTCACTGCTTCCTATTTACTGCCTCACATTTATTTCTAAAAATAACTGTGGACCTACAGATTACCTATGCCCATTACACTTCTTATCGGCACTGTAAAAATTAGTAAAGGAGCCCTCAACTGAAACTGGAATTGTCAAGGCCTGTAGAGGGAATGTTCACATCCTACCAGTCATCGTCAGTTATGCCAAACAGGAAGAGCCATACCTTGCATCCCCAACAGGAAGATGTTTCTACTTTTCTACCCTGGAAGGAGGACGGAAGATCTTCTTCCAGCCCAGCTACTAGCCCAGACAATAAGAAATGCCACAACGCAGCCAACAAGAAGCTGTTGTCTCCTTGAACTCTTAATTTCCTCCAATGAACTGTTACTTTTCTTTTTCTAATGACTTTCTTGCTTCACACCCCTTTCTATAAAAACCTTCCATTTTCTATAACTGCTCAGTTTCTCTCTGCTTGCTAGATGAGATGCTGCCCATTTCATGAATCATTTAATAAAGCCAATTAGATCTTCAAATTTACTCAGTTGAATTTTGTTGTATAACAGCACAGAGAGAAAACAATAGAGAAAACCCCACAAGTGCTAGAGAAAGATGCATTTCTGCCCAGCTAGGTGCCAGCCGTCTTCTGGTGAGAGTGAGAGGATTTGGTTCCTCCTTCCTCTGTGAACTTTCTCTGGATGACTTTTCATCTAACGGTCGATGAGATCGTTTCTGCATTTCTGAATAGTCTTCAAAACAAAACTGCACAAGGGCCAAACAACCTTTTTCTTGTTGTATCCAAAACTTGCATCTTGTTATTTCTAGGGCTCATTACTCAGCATCCAGAAAAGATTCAAGCAGGAACTGAGGCAAACAAGGGTAAGCCCTGGCTTCTCTCAGTCTGTGTCTTCAAAGATCCAAAAGCAGCCAGAAGAAATTTCCCTTATTTACTGAAAGGAAATGGCTCAGAGGTTTTTCTGAGTTTAGACTAGTAAAAGACGTTCTAGTGGCACTCACATTTTTGTTATAACCCATGTAAACCATAAATGAATTTCTTCTAATCTAATATTTTGTGGTAAAAGTATTTATCCAGCCTCAGCAGGCACAAAGCCTTTGGGGCTGGAGAGTTGTTGACTATTAACTTAGGGACACCATTATTAAATTTGCCAATGTTGGTGCTTAGTGTTTGTATGCAGATAGCCCCTCAATTACATTTTTCTTTTTTTCCCCCCTTTTGGCAACTTTGCAAGCCCTTTAAGGGCACAAGCCTGACTGTGGACATCCATGTGCCCAGGGCAAGCACAGTGCTTCCCACAGAGTGGACCATCAGTAAGTATTTGTTGAGTGAACAAATTCTTGAGGAAGGGGGCATTTGCACAATGCACATGATGTGGCAGTAAAAATGGCAAATACTTTCAAATGAAATACATATTTGCAAGTTCTTTTGAGGTGAAGAAACTCTTAACAGGGCTGCAGTGCTGCCAAGATGCACAACTCCTGAGGACCCCATTCTCATAGATTATAAACTGTTTGGCCTTTATTTTTTAAAAAGATCTTTCTGAGATTTAATAAGAAGAAAATGTAGAATTTCCATCTGTAGAGTATGCACTGCAGCTCTAACTTCAGAACACTTAACTTACTTAATCCATGTTTTCACATAATAAAATGTCAAACTAAATACATGTTTTTAAAAATCTCCATTGTGTTGGCTGATGTTCTCAGTGGTTAGAGCATCAGCCTGCACACCAAAAGGTCATGGGTTTGATTCCTGGTCCAGGGTATGTACCTGGGTTGCAGGTTGGATCCCCAGCCCCTGTTGGGGTGGGTATAGGAAGGAACCAATCAATGTGTCTCTCTCACTTTGATGTTTCCCTCCTTCCCTCCCTTTCTACTTTCTCTGAAAATCAATGAGGAAAAATATCCTTGGGTGAGGATTAACAACAACAAAAAAATCTTCATGGTTTAACTGGTAGACATGATGACCCCTGAAGATCGCCCTGAGAGAGCAGTACCATCATCAGGCAGCCAGGGTCAGGTCCTGAAAATGCACACAGGCACAGGCAGGCACCGTTTAAGTATCCAAGACCTTCATGCCAGTTATCCTGGAGACGCGGCTTGAGTGAGTCCCTTTTAGAATTATGACATAGAGGTAATGAAAACACTGCAAGAAAGAATCAGTGAGGCACAGGTCTCCAAGTAGGTACAAACAATTCAGACATGTGTGAAGAAAGAGTTGCAAAAGGCAGGGGAACTACCTCAGCAGATTGAGTGGGTGGATGGAAGCAAAGCACAACAGACCCACCTCAGGAATGATAAGTGGACACGGGGAGAGGTTCTATGAGAACGGATCTGGCTTCACAAGTGACACAGCTGCACCAACAAGTCTAAATGAGTAAATATTCAGCTCTTACCCAAATAAAATCAGCATCCCAGTCCTCTAAAAGGCTTCTTAAAAATGTCATGGGTATGGATACTCCATCCAAATATAGAAAAGTAAAAGAAATTGTAACATGTAAAAACAACAACAACAAATGAAGTCACTCATGGAGAAGCAAGTATCTTTGAGATTAACTAAGAAGAGAATTCAAAGAACATAGTAGTTGCATGAAATGGTAAAGTTTTACCAAACAAGACAGTGTCTTTTAAGAGTTTCAGAAAAACTTCAATATGTTTTACTCTTTCTAATTAGGGGGGAATTGAAAAGTATCTGGTAAGAACCACATGAAGTTTCAACTGAAGAATTCCCTCAACTTGCTAAAACCAGGACCTTCTTCTGAGACATTCTTTACCAAACATGCCACATGAAATATGAACAGCTTACAAGTTCAAAGTGAAGTAAATGTACTTTTAAGGAATGGAAGTATGTTTACCAGCAAATTTATATTTCAACAAATCCCCTATGCTTAAACTTGGAGTAAGAAATGTTGATAGGAATGATGCCATTTTTGTATCTGATCACATGACAAAGCCAGCACTCTATTTAAAATCTTAGGCTTTCAAACCTGAAAAAAAAACCTTAGAAAGCAACTTGGGGATTGTTGGAAGGATATGTTCAAATTCTGCAGAGTACAGAATGCTCTTGGTTGTTGGTCCAGGACTATAGTCTGGGATGCCCCAAACCTAGACCTCCTGGCCACATGACAGCAGGGCTTTTGCAGTATGCTGACTTCATTACCTCTTACCTACTCAACCCCAAGCCATCTATACTTGCAAACTCACCAAATCAAGAAATAAATCAACATATGGAAGCATAGAAAAGTTTGCCTTAATCTGTATAAAACTTTTGTTGTCTTAAGGCCAAAGATATGATAAAACCCAAACAATATAGAAATGGAAACTGCCAACCATTGTAGTGATAACTCTAAAAATGAGACTGACAAGAAGTAGTTTGCAATAACTGCATTTGTTGAGGTTTTCTTTTTCCTCAGTTCTCATCATACTTTTCAAATTCTTTTATAATTAGTTCCCACAACTGATTGACACTGAGATATTCTATATCCAAAAATCATGAGTTTTCCTTTAAGGAATTTGAATGTATATTTGAAATGGAATCTTTCAATGTGCTCATACACTAGGGAGAAGAAGACAATAGTGATGGAAAGTTTGAAGAAGCAAAGGGAATAATTGATAAATCAAGATTCCAGAGAGATAGAACAACAAAGCATTAAAGACAGTGGAAGCAATTCCACTTCTAGGCATGTATAAACTGAAAACTGGTACTCAAACAAATGCATATGCATAAATGTTCATAGCAGCACTATTCACAGTAGACAAAAGGTGAAAACAGCCCAAATGTCCATCAACAGGTGAATGGTTAAACAAAGTGTGGTGTATATGATTTCTCTTCCAGAGCTTATTAAAATTCAGATGACTGGTTGCTTGTTTAGCCGAACTTCCCAGTAGACTCATAGACTCCAAAGTCTTTGCTCTTTTCATTATCAACTAACTTCTCAGCACTTAGCGCATACTGGGTGCTATAGTCTGAATGTTTGTCTCTAAAGAATCCTCAAAGGTTGTGATATCAGTGGAAGGGACCTTTAGGAGGTGCTTAAGTCATGAGGGTGGAGCCTTCAGGAATCGGACTAGTGCCTTATAAAAGAGGCTCCAGGGAAGTCCCTCGTCTCACCCACCATCATGTAAGAATACAGGGAGAAGGAGCACCACCTACGAACTAGAAAGAGGACTCTCACTCAACCACGCTGGTTCTGGAACTGTGAGAAATAAATCTCCATTTTTTACAAGCTATTCAGTCTGTGCTATTTGGTTATATCTGAACAGACTAAGATAGTGGTGCTCATCAATGTTATTATTTTATTTGATGGCTGTAGCCATTCCTATTTCACAAATGAATTAGGAGAGATAAATAAAAAGGTGCTGGCACAAGACAGAGAGGAGGGCACACAAGGGATATAGATAGTTTCCTAAATAATCAAAAGTATGAGAAAGGAGGAAGAAAAATGGGGATATGTACACAGAGATGAGAAAGACTGAAGAAGGTAGCATTAACCAAAACCTGCAAGAGACAGAGGAAACTCCCAAATCTGGCCCAAACTCCCCAGTGGTTCTCCATTGTCTGGCCTCAGGCCTCTCTAGCCTCCTGTGCCCACAGTCACAGTGTCCCACTTTGCTGAATGGAAATGCTCTTGCATGCCCCTCACCTTTGTCTTTCTGCCTAGAAAATCCACATCATCATGTTCTACTTGGCAAGTTCACAGATTTCCTCCATCTCTCTGCTCACACACTGGCCCTCTGAGAAATGCCACTGGTCTCCCCTGGGCAAACTTAAGGTGTCTTTCTGAGGCCTGACCCGTTTTATGGGTCTGAGGTTAGATACAGTATAGAGGAGAGCCTCTTTACAGAAAATAATACAAAATCACAAAGAGAAAAATTAGGTGTGAAAGTGAACATTCATTAAGAATGAGAAAAACAATCACAATAGGTTATATAGCTATACACTGAAAAATACCACAAGTGTTTTTATAATAGCGATTACCTTACATTCTTTATAATACTTTTCTTCCCTCTACTTTTTAGCTGCATACTCTTTGATCACTTCTTCATAGAACAATTTTCTATTTTCTATGTACTCTACAGAGAATAGAAAGATGAACTCTCTGTCCTCTAACATAGTTGATGGTAATTTGATTTATATAATAGACTAGAGTCCCGGTGCACGATGGTATTTTTCAGTGTATAGCTATATAACCTATTGTGATTGTTTTTCTCATTCTTAATGAATGTTCACTTTCACACCTAATTTTTCTCTTTGTGATTTTGTATTATTTTCTGTAAAGAGGCTCTCCTCTATATTGTATCTAACCTCAGACCCATAAAACGGGTCAGGCCTCAGAAAGATACCTTAAGTTTGCCCAGGGGAGACTGGTGGGATTTCTCAGAGTGCATGGGGAGTGTCCCTCAGCCCAGCATGGACACTCTCCAATCTGGGACCCCTCAGGGGATGTCCGGCAGTCAGACATCCCTCTCGCATTCTAGGACCACTGGCTCCTAAGCACTCACTTGCCTGCCTGCCTAATGCCCTCAAGTGCCCTCCCCTGCCAGCCTGGTCACCACCAACAGCCCTCCTCTGCCGGCCTGGTCACCCCCAACTGCCCTCCCTTGCCAGCCTGGTCACCCCCAACAGTCCTCCCCTGCCAGCCTGATCGCCCCCAATGGCCCTCCCCTGCAGGCCTGGTCGCCCCCAACGGCCCTCCCCTGCCAGCCTGATCACCCCCAAATGCCCTCCCCTGCTGGCCTGATTGCCCCTAACTGCCCCTGCCTCAGGCCCCATCACCATGGCTTTGTCCGGAAGGAAGTCGGACATCCAGAAGATGGTCTTGTTGACCCAGTCTAATTAGCATATTACCCTTTTATTAGTATAGATTATTTGAAAACATTTCTTTTAGCTTTCATATCTCAATATTGGTAATATCATATAAAATTTTTAAGATTGCTGCTAAATCTGGGGAAACCTCTCTCAAATTTCTCCATAACCAAGCCTTCTGCTTACATTATGACAGACAAGTCTGATAACTTGAAGGACATTCTGCAGACCAGCTTCTGTCTCTATACATTTAAATCACATATCTCTTCCATTACTCACATAATTCTGGTGCCAGGAACTAGAAGACATATTTAAACTGTGATATAACCTCTGATCATAAAGTTTTACATCACAGTATGGGTGAGCCAAAGCAATGGATTATAGAAGTATTTCTGGAAGCTATTCTTAGGAGCGTGAGGAGGGATACCAATAACTTAACAATGAACCACATAAAAATATCTCACTAAACCCAAACAAAATGTAACCAAACTCAACCTTTCCATAGCCAGTTTCAAAAATGTCCTTGGGTGCTTTTGTGCCACCTAATGCAATGAGAAATATGACAGAGAGGTCAGTGTAGAAGAAACGTAATTTTAACCAATTCCTTTAAAATAGCTTACTTTTGTGGATTTTATTAAAATATGTGACTGTGTAAACACATTATTAGGGTCTCGGAAGGGGCCTATGCAAATAAGTAGGCCCCGAAGTGTTAGCTTCCTTAGCTTCAAGATAAGTATGCTTCTGAGTCCTTTGGTGGTACCCTGTGAATATTTCTGTTGTGGTTAAAACATTTTGTAATTATAATAACTTATTTGTCTGTTTCCTAACTAAATTGTGACTCCTTAAGGGCAGGAACATATCTAATTATATTGGTATCTCCAGTGTCTACAGTGCCTGATGCCTCATAGGTAACCAATAAAAAGTTGTTGAAGGAATGAATGAATGAGTGGGTGAATGAATGGATAAGGAGATGGTAAAGATGGTTAAGAAGCTCCATGCTGATTATCCGGCATCCGTTGGAACCTGAGGGCAGCTTTCTCTCCGAGGTTTGCAGCGGCTGCCGGGGTTCTGAGAAGCAGAGCCTCTGGGAACGGGACTGAGAGCGGCCATAACTGCTCCCTCCGCCCGCCCGGTTGAGCCCACCCCGCCCAAGCCCTGCGCACAGCCATTTGCCGATTGCCTCAAGCAAAGGCTGGATTAGCGCCTTCCCAGAAGACAGACGTTTTCCACACAGCTAATTCCTACAGCCAGTCGGCCTGGTGGTCAAATCCCTCTAGTGTTAACTACAACAATTAAGGCTTGGCTAGAACAAGACTGCGCACAAAGACCACAAGGGGGTGCACCAAGAAAGCATAAAAGATGCGGAGACAAAAAAACATGACAGAAATGGAGGATATGGAGCTAAGAATCGCAATTTTGAGGGCTTGCTATAAACTTGAGCAGAGCCTCACGAAAACTAATGAGACCCTCGATGCTACGATAAAGAAATTAGAAAGTAAGCATACACGGACTGAAATAAAGAATATTATACCCAATAGCAGACCAGAGGAGCACAAGAATCAAACCAAAGATTCGACAAAAAACACCCAACTGGAAAAGCAAAATGAAAAAAGAATCCGAAAGTGTGAAGATAGTGTAAGGAGCCTCTGGGACAGCTTCAAGCGCACTAATATCAGAATAATAGGGGTGCCAGAAGATGAGAGACAGCAAGATATTGAAAACCTATTTGAAGAAATAATGGCAGAAAACTTCCCCCACCTGGTGAAAGAAATGGACTTACAGGTCCAAGAAGCGAAGAGAACCCCAAACAAAAGGAATCCAAAGAGGACCACACCAAGACACATCATCATTAAAATGCCAAGAGCAAAAGACAAAGAGAGAATCTTAAAAGCAGCAAGAGAAAGAGACTCAATTACCTACAAGGGAATACCCATACGACTGTCAGCTGATTTCTCAACAGAAACTTTGCAGGCCAGAGGGGAATGGCAAGAAATATTCAAAGTACTGAATACCAAGAACCTACAACCAAGATTACTTTATCCAGCAAAGCTATCATTCAGAATTGAAGGTCAGATAAAGAGCTTCACAGATAAGGAAAAGCTAAAGGACTTCATCACCACTAAACCAGTATTATACGAAATGCTGAAAGGTTTCCTTTAAGAAGAGGAAGAATAAAAAGGTAAAGATACAAATTGTGAACAACAAACATGCATCTATCAACAAGTGAATCTAAGAATCAAGTGAATAAATACTCTGATGTACAGAATGAACTGGTGATTACAATGAATCAGGGACAGAGAAGGGGAATGGACTGACTATTCTTGGGGGGGGGGGGGAAAGGGGAATGGGAGATGCGGGAAGAGAATGGACAAAAATCGTGCACCCTATGTATGAGGACAGTGGGTGGGGAGTGACGGCGGAGGGTGGGGCGGGAACTGGGAGAAGGGGAGTTATGGGAAAAAAAGAGGAACAAATGTAATCAGAACAATAAAGATTTAATTAAAAAAAAAAAAAAAAGAAGTTCCACGCTGACCACCAGGGGGTGCTGTTAGGTGGTATTGGATAGTAGGTCAGCTGGCTAGGGTAGAGTACATAGAGAGATGGTTTATAATTGGTAGTTCTTTTCAAAGATACTTTAAATCAGGTTTTTGTAGATCTGAAGACACAAGAAAGGCAAGATGGGCCTAGTACAATCAAGCACAGTGAGTCAAAGAAGTGTAAGCTATAAAAGAAAAGCCATTTCTGCTTTGGAGAATCACTGAATTGGCAAACCATCTCCATTTCCAACTTTTCTGTGACCTGAGCCTTTGATGATGGCTAACTTTGGGAGTATTCTGGAAGCACCACACCCAGGTCTGCTCCTTATATTTATAGAGCTCTTAGCACAAAGGCATTTTCATCAAAGCACTTTAAGAGCTGGGTACACCCTGTCCCACACAGGAGCTCCATGAAAAGAATTGCAACGTCACAGCAGCCCCAAGGCCTGAGCTGGCAAACAGGAATGTGTTGGAAATACACTCCCTGGTCACAGGCGAGCACCAATTTGAAAATGGAGTGAGAATGACATCAGGTGAGGCCAGCAAAGCCCTGCTGAGAGATCCTGACCTATATTTCTGGAAAAATATCTAGACTGAATGTACACTGGCCATGCACCGAGCAGGCTAGTAGGATCTTTACATACTTTATCTCATTTAATGCCAGCATTATCCCCATTGTGCAAATGAAAACACTGAGGCTGAGAGAAGCACAATAATTTGCCTCAGGGAAATAACCAGAAAGAGACAAGCCAAGGTTAAAACTTAAATCCATCTATTTCAACAGCCAAGTACCTTTTTGCTGCTGTCCTAATACATGATCTAAATTTAGCAGAAGAGATGCAAAATTTAAGCTCAAATGAACCTAACATGGTTCTAAGTCAACCTGTATTATTTGATTCTGAGACCACCATGATAGTTTCAGCATAATTCACACAGGCCTAGAAGAAGAGGGCCAACTAAGCCCAAGTTTTAGTCAACACTTCTGAGGTCCCCATATCAAGCTCTGGAGAGGTTGATATGTGCTATCTTTTGGTATAGCTATCCATATCAAGAAGGGCTATGATTACCTTGGTATCATTTGCCCCTGACTCAAAATCCCCACAGAGAAATCAAGGCAAATTACTTCCAATAGGCCAGCCCAACAGGAGAGCACTTGCTCCCCTAGTTATAAATGCCAAGAACACAGAAAGCCTTATGTGGACCTTGTGACTCTGGGACAGTCATTACACCTCCTTCACAGTCTCTTTATCTGGGAAACAAGGGTGTTCAATTGCAGGACCACATTGAGTATTCTTCAATATCATTTATAGTTCCCCAGAAAATTCAACTTTTCATGGAGACCTTGGACATTTTCTACGAATAAAATCTGCTGAAAAATCCCTCCTATTAGACAGACTACACATTTAAGTCCCAGCTCTGCCTCCAATTTACTGCCTGACCCTAAACATGTTTCTTAACTTCTTCACCTGGAAAGTGGAGAAGATATTGCTTATCTCACAGATTGCTTTGTGAATAAGTGAACAAAGTAAAACGTTAGCTATGTGAACAAAGGATGATGTAAAAATGTTAGCTCCATCAGATGATAATAATGACAAGTATGCTCATGTAATTTAATATGTGTTTTCACTAGTATTGGTAACATTATCTTCTCCTGGTCCAGGTCCCTAGTCCTGAATCAATTAGTATGTCCTAATTTAGCACCTGACTCTGTCCCAACAACTTACTGTGCAGTCAAAGACATATAGAAACAGATTAGTGTTAAGGAGGAGAGCAGATAAATAAAATAGATGGAAAATTCCATAGTTGAAGTGAGGCTTTAGCTGAGCTTCTAAGAATAGTATTTAACTGGGATAAACTGACCCAGATTAGAGTAGAAGGCAGATGTTGAAAATTGTGGGGTGACTTCCAGTCTGATGAGTTCTTACTTCAGAAGATGGGGATTTTTATTTAGAGTGAAACATCCACAATAAATATTCAAAAGTGTTGACCACTACTGACTTGTGGTATTTGCTGATTTCCATGGCGTCAATAGTCCCATCATAGCTGATTTCAAGTTACCAATAAGACTGAAAGCAAAGTAGGGAAGAGATGCTCATTGGCCACCATCCAAATACTGTTGATGTCAATACCCTCAAGAGCATAGATAATAGACAAATGGTGTAAAATTAGAAAGAGATGGCTTTTGAATATGTATTTTCTTGATTTCTAGTATAATTTAATAATAACTTCATATTATTTAATTTTCCAGCTTTATTAACATATAACATTGTGTAAGCTTTAGATGTACAATATGATTTGATACACAAATATATTGTCAAATACTTACCACAATAAGATTACTTAACACTTCCATCTCCTCATATAATTTCCATTTTGTTGTTGCTGTTGTTATGGTGAGAACATTTAAGATTTATTCTCTTAGTAACTTTCCAGTATAAAGTACAGTATTTTCAACTATAGTCACCATAATGTACATCAGAGCTCCAGAACTTATTCCTCCTATAACTGAAGTTTGTACCCTTTTCCCCCACTTCCCAGACTCCAGCAACCACCATTCTACTCTGTTTCCTATGAGTTCAATATTTTTAGATTTCACATATAAGTGAGATCATACAGTATTTGTCTTCTCTGACTTCACTTAGCATAATGCCCTCAAGGTCTATCCATGCCATTCCAATGGCAGGATTTCCTTCTTTTTATAGCTGGATATTTTATGTTATATGTTACATTTTCTTTATCCATTCATCCATTGATGGCATTACGTAATTTTTAATTGTGGCTGTACTTAACGAACTTGTAAACTTCCTGGAAATTTAACAGTCAGCTCTTGTGATTTCACAACCCAGCTCTGGGATACCACCAAGGACACAGCAATAACCCAGGGGAAAGATGAGTATAGCTTGGACCAGGATGTTAGCAGGGAGGTGATCCAAAAGGGCTGGACTTGAGCTATATTCTGAATATATAACTGAGAAAATATGCTGGTAGACTGCATATGGGAAAGGAGGGAAAGAGAGAAACCAAAGGTGACTCCTGGGGCTTTATTTGTCTTGCTTCCCATGCCTTCCCACAAAGCCTAGGAGGGCGACTTAACAAGCTTCTCTTGTCCTTTATCTGCGTCATCTCCTCCTTCTAACTTAGCCCCAGCTACACGATGGCAGCATTCTGAGATCTAAGGCCTCCAGTCTTTTTACTTCATATAAAGGAAAGAATTTGATAAAATTCTTGCTTTCCACCAAGCCAGGCTTCTAAAACTATTATTTTCTTTGTGCAAAATAGTATCCCTGTTTTATTTAAATATATGCAAGGGGGGATTTAAAAAAGCAGAGGAGGAGGAGAAGGAGGAGGAGAAGGGAAGAAAGGGAAGAGGAGGAGGGGAGGGAAGTACTCCCCTGAGACCCAGGAGGGCAGTGGTAGTGAATGTGTTCCAAGCCCCAAATGGGCCCTTTCATATTCTATATTCTCATATACATAATTTAAATCCTTTATGATAAAAATATATTAATATTTATATAATAAAAATCTAAAGAGAAAAGGAGGAAAAGTCACAAATAAAATACAGATTGACTAAATTCAGCCTACAGAGAGAATGCGACAGAGAGAGTGTGAGCACTGTGGACAGCAGGAGGCCCAGACAGAGACATGCAGATGGAGAGTGGTCACTGAACGGGGCGGGCGGTGCAGAACGCAGAGCAGGAAGACCAGCGTTCACCCCAGAAATCTGTGAGGCTGGGTTAACCTAGAGAACTTCTTTAACCCCCTGTACCTCCGAGGAGGAAATGGTCATATGTAAAGTGGGAATAAAAATAGCCTCACATCACCCTATTGTGATGAGGACCAGCTAAGGGGACAAAAATCAAGGGTAGAAGTATTTTCAGAGGACTAGACACTTTACACATGTGAGCTTTTCCTGGTAAATTGCTTGGGATGTTGCCATGAACGCAGGCAAAGCAACACCAATATCTTTATTTTTAAAGGAATGGGAAAATATCAATAATATTTTTCCATGTGAAGGGGTAGGATGAATCTTAGGACTGGGTTTGACTACCTAAAGGTGTAAGCTGCCTTCACAGAAGTCTGTAACCAGTGTGTCCCTTAATCATTCTGACTCAGCTCTTTTTTGTACCTGACGGACCTTATTGAAAATAATGAGGAGGACTTGTCCCAGGTGGGAAGGTGTAAGAGAAGCTGAAATGACAGCCTGAGTCTGGACAACATTGATCTGCATCCTTTCTCTTTCTAAAGACTCCTTTTTTGATGCTTACTACTCAGAGAGATGGAAGGCAGGGTGGAGACTGTGGACTGGTCCTAACCTTCTGGGCAGAGCACTGAAATGACCTGGGGACATCAGACCCTTTGCTGGAGTTAGTGGAAGTGTCCTTCAGGTTTGGTTCTTCGATGCTGCCAGCCTCTGAGAAGCCACCCGGCCCTCAGACTAGACATATATTGACAACCTCACAGGGCTCCTGAGTTGATCAATAATAGCATTCCTGCTCTAAAAGCTAAAGAGACAAGCTGGTGCATATGTGATCACTAGAATTTAATTATATATTACATTGATTTTTAATTAGAACTCTGGAGAGGACCTCATCTATTTAAAAGAATATTCCAACGATTAAATGGGTTTTACCCAGTCCATCAAGTACTTTGAAATGCACTGCTCCTCCTGACCTTTAGCCCTCTCGCTGAGGAGGAAACCTGCTAAGCAACCCTCACCCTGAGGGCAAAGACCTTGAAACCAACTAGCATTTCTCCAAAATTTGTATTCAAGTTCTATATTTCAGCATGGAAGACAGACACCAGGAGAAACAATGGTAAGGATTTCTGTGTTGTTATTTAGAATTAATTCCAATTAACAGTGGGAAAGGTCCCGTTGGCTCTGATTCCTGATCTAATCTCTTTGAGAGGTAGGTCCAAAGCC
This sequence comes from Myotis lucifugus, assembly GCF_000147115.1. Lineage (NCBI taxonomy): Eukaryota > Metazoa > Chordata > Mammalia > Chiroptera > Vespertilionidae > Myotis > Myotis lucifugus. The sequence continues at coordinate 1,063,484 of NW_005871077.1, read as the reverse complement.
ATAGGCTGGCTCTAAAATCAGATCTGGCACCAAAGCTTGCCTCAGTTGACCCCTTTTCAGGTGAGCTAGGATGATTCAAAGCTCCCAGTGCCCCTTTGCTCTGCTTCTCGGGGCTACAAGACAAGGTTTGAAAGTTGGAGGTAGGCTATGGACCCAGGGCCAACACTTAGTCCTTAGAAAAGGCCCTATTGTTGCTTATGCTTGCACAAAACGGCTTAGAGTCCTTAAGCGTAGCCATCTAAAATCCCTGTTTCTCCTCAAGGTTGCTCTGGGACATAACAGAGTCACACAAGCCACTAGCTGCTCATGGTGACTAGGAAGGAAGAAAAGGCTCAGACGTCAGCACCAATCACAACTGCTAACCAAGGTAAACCCAGCAACAAGGTGTGGCTGGGATCACCCCTGTGGGGAACCTAACAGAAATGATTTATAATTACAGAAATAATAGCATACCTGTATCTCAGGCACTGTACTGCCACTCTTTACATGACTTGTCTTCTTTGTCCATAGGTCATAACTGTTGGATATATCTTCATTTTACAGTCAATAAAACCACAGCTTAGGGAATGTAAGTGATGTGCCCACTCTCACTCAGATGGCAGAGTGAGGATTTGAGCTGCAAAGCCCATGTTCTTATCCCCTCTACCACACTACCTTTCACATCAACGGTGTGCTCTGCCAGGAACAACCCACCACTTTCTTCACTCTGCCAAAAATGGCCACAGGAATACTGCCAGCCTCAGTGAGAACAGAGTGCCCATTTTCTCCCTTCCTTTCTACTAAATCATCCTCTAAGCCAAGTTAGTCACACTCCCCAACTTTCCTCATTGTGACATTCACCATATTGATTTGCACAAAATTTCTCTGCTTTCAAACATTTCTTTGTGCTAATCACCTACCCCAATTTTCCTACTTTCTCCTCTTCACTCATTCATTCAACCTAACACATATTTATTGAGCTTCTACTATATTCCAGGCACTATGTCACATGTTAGGGATCTCCAGGTGAACAAATAAGAGAAACATTTGTCCTCAGCCTAATTAGAGAGACAGCCAGATAAAAAGACTATTGGAAACAATGTGAGAAGGATTAAGACAGAGAAAAGCAAAGGTAGATACTGAAGACTATGAGAGGCCCTCTAACTCCGTCTTAGCAGGGAGAAATTGTCATTAATGGTTCCCTAAAAGATGCCCATCCTTCAAGGCCCAGTCCAAATGCCATCTCTTCTTACCTTCTCCCATTTTCTAATTCTCATTTACCTCTCCTCTGCCTCCCTATGCAAGGTTAGGTATCCTTTCTCATGCATGTGTTTTAACACCATGGGCAGACAAAGCTTTACATAATAAGAAACAGCCTATGATGCTGAATCCTTCAAAATACAGTGTACTACTGAATATTAAATGGAGATTAAATGGAGTTAACACACCTTTTCCAGATCAAATCCTAGTCTTAGAAATCCTAATATAGTTCATCACATAATATAATCCTCAGTCTGGCCTTAGAACTACAACTAAACTAGGTTCATCGTTATGTGGAATTAAACTAGTTTTCAGAGAGATGATGAACATGTCCACTTCCTTGAAATAGGAATGCAAGAGCAACAATGGGTGTTATGGTCAACTGAATAATAGCCATCCAAAAAGTCCACAACCTGATCCCTGGAACCTGTGAGTCAGCTTATATGACAAAAACTTTGCTGATGTGATAAAGTTAAGGATGTCAAAATGGAGAGCTTATTCTGGATTATCTGGGTGGTCCCTAAAAGTGAGCACAAGTGTTAGAAGAGGGAAATTTCAAACAGAAGAGGAAAAGGCAATGTGATGGAAGAGACAGAGTGGAGTGATGGGACCAAAACTCAAGGAATGCTGTCAGCCACCAGAAGCTGGAAGTGACAAGGTAAAGATTCACCCCTGGAACTTCTGGAGGGAGCACAGCTCTGCCGACACCTTGATTTAGGTTGATTTAAGCTGATTTTGGACTTCTGGCTTCCAGAACTATGAAAGAACACATTGATGTTGTTTAAGCCACATGTGAGGTAGCTTGTTACAGCAGCCCTAGGAAACTAATGCAGGTGTCTTGGAACACAGAGGCAGCAATGGCAGTGACATGAGCTCATGCAGGAGGACCCCTGACAGCTTCTCCCTGTACGCGCTGGGGACAAGTGAGTTCCTTCCTAGACTGGAGATCTAATCTCTGGCTGCTGCAACGCAACCTTGGCAACTTTTCTGTGGGAAACAGCAGGCTTCAGGTTGTGGGTCACTTATTTTTTCTTATTTTCTTCCCCATATTTCCTAAAGTCTTCGACATGGCAGTTTCTAAATCATTTCACTGTATTTAGAGATAGCGAACTCAATCAGAAAAATGAGCTTAAATTCCCTTCCCAGGACTAAAGAAAACCAAAACTCACTGAATGCAACCAGGCACCAGAATGCATAAAAACATGACCTCTGATTTTCAACAGCCCCCTCCTGTACCATCTCTCCATCCCCACTTCCCCTGGAGTGCATGTTGTGTGCAAGGAACTACATTTTAGTGTTAGGCTTTTTTGTTTGTTGGCTTGTTGCTACAAGTTAATGAAATAAGAGATGGAAAAGGAGGCAATATTCATGTGATAAAGTTAAGGATGTTAAAAATTAGTCAGGGCCCATGCATTTTGGTGAAATGATTGGAATACAGTAGGATCTAAGGATTTTTACACACTGAAAACAAAGGTGGTCTTAGCTCAATTTCTCTTGAAACAGTTCCCTCATTCCTCGGAGGACATGATTTGATGCTCACTCTTGTGTTGCTGAAGAAACATTTAAAACAAATGAGCCAAAAATTGAAATGGAACATGTTACTTCTATCTGGAAAGGGATTGCTGTAATATAGCGGTCAGCCAGGTTCTTAATGAGACAAAAAGCCCTTAAGTGTTATATAAATAATGAATAAGAGGGTAGTGAATTTAGTTAATCTCATTGATTTCCTAATTTTTCACCCTCATTTATGTAAGAAGTATACATTTAAAAATAAGATGTAAGACTGGGAATGTTTTTCAAAGTTTTCATTAAGGTGAATCTCTTGCATGCTCTCTCTTCATCTCTACAACCTAACACTATAAAACGTGAACATAGGGACTGTGACTCTTGGGGGAACTTTCCAGGCACATATTTAATAAATGAAAGTATTATGCTGTGGGAGGAGGGTGTTGGGTAAAATTAAGACTGCTGTTCTTTAATGCCTGCCATCTCGGGCGCCCAGGGCAAGCGGTTAGCCAAGGGAAACTGGTATGCTTGGTTATTCACCTGCAGCAGGAATTGGTAGCACAAAGCTATCAGTTCACACTAACCCTGTGATTTAAAAAATATTAAAAATATACATCTAGGTAGTTTAAATCTGGTGTTGTAATAAAGTGAGGGAGATTTCATTTAGATGAAAAATATTATAAAATTCCCGTAATGAGCTTTTGGTATGCACACTATTGTTAGGGCTGCATGAGGGAACTCCAGTAATCTTTTGTAGCTCTCTTCTCCTATAAAATAATAATAATAATAATAATAATAATAATAATAATAAATTTAATTTTCTTGTGTCCACTTTTCACACTAAAACCTTTAAATCTAATCTGCTTTCAGATACTACAACTAGCATTGTCATTGTCATTGTTATTTTTTTTGCACATGAGCTTTTCTCCCAACTCTTCCTTTGGTTGCAGAGTGAAATTAAAAAAACAAAACAAAACAAAACAAAACAAAAACCCTGATTTCAATATCTAACTCCTTCTATGACTTCTGATATCTCTCTTAGATGTAATTTCTTTCTGGATACTTTAGCCTTCTTATATGAGGGCAAACGAATTGAAAGTTCTTGCTCCCAAGGTAAAAAAAAAATGTGCAAGAATATATAGAGTTATATACAGAAAACACTAAATAGTCTTAAAAGACTGTAACCCAAGCCCATCTGGTGTGGCTCAGTGGTTGAGCAATGACCCAAGAAGCAAGAGGTGGCCCTGGTTATGGGCTTGATCCCCAATGGGCAGCCTCCAGGAGGCGGCTGATCCATGATATTCCTCTCTCATTGATGTTTCTATCTCTCTATCCCTCTCCCTTCCTCTCTCTCTCAAAATCAATAAAAACATATTTTTTAAAAAAGATTGTTACCCAATATACAGGGAATATACAGTTGTCTATATGGGAAATAATACAATAATTAAAAATTAATAATACAAATACTGTGTTTTATGTACTCACAACTGTAAACTTACATTTGCCCTACCCTGTATTTCAAGACATTGGTAAATTTCATTTTTAACCTTTGTCTTCAATTAAGAGGAAAATGCCAACATCCCATAAGAAATGGTATATTTCTGAATGTTTTTCCTAAATATTCCTGGGCAGAAATCTGGAAGGAGAAGAGCAAGATAGATCTTCACAGATGTAGAAACTCAAGAGATCTGGTGAGACAGCAGTAGATATCAAAACCTGTTAAATCTTAGTGACTAATGTGACTTTGTGTTAAATTTTTTAACATTTATCTTTATTGAAAAAATGTACTACTCTTTGTAATATTTTAAGCAATAAAAAAATAAAAAGGTAATAGAAAAAAATTTATCTTTATTGTTGAAAGTATTACAGATATCCCCTTTATTTTTTTTCCCATTAACCCCCTTCTCCCTGCACCTGCCCCTCCCAATCCTTCACCATACTATTGTCTGTGCCTGTGGGCTATGCACCCTATATAATAAAGAGGTAAAATGCATATTAACCCTCACACCCTCACAAGATGGCTGCCTATGACCAGGCCGGCAGGGGGTTAGTGAGGGACGACCAAATAACTGAACAAGCAGGCTGTGTGGGGTGACCAGGCCAGCGGGGATGCCATGAGGGGTGACCAGGCCAGCAGGGGGGAGGGGCAGTTGGGGGCAACCAGGCCAGCTGGGAGGGCAGTAAGGGGTAACCAGGCCGGTGGAGGGACAATTAGGAGCAACCAGGCTGGCAGGGAGGGGGCAGTTGGGGGCGACCTAGCCAGCAGCAGGGGGCAACCAGGCCAGCACACAGAGGCAGTGAGGGGTGACCAGGCAAGCAGCAGGTGAGCGATTAGGAGCCAGCTGTCCAGGATTGTGAGAGGGATGTCCCCCAAGGGGTCCCAAATTGGAGAGGGTGCAGGCTGAGCTGAGGGGACCCCTCCTCCCATGCATGAATTTCATGCACTGGACCTCTAGTCTATATGTATAAAACCCTAATATGCAAATAGACCAAATGGCGGAACAATCGAACAACCAGTCTCTATAACATGTGCTGACCACCAAGGGTGCATATGGAACATGGCGGGCATTGGCAGAAGGCGGCAGACAGCAGAACTGGTGGGCATCTGCTGTGGCAGGATGGTGGAGCAGGTGAGCGGGGGTGCCAAACCAAGGCGGGGTGCCGGTCACTGTCATCAAGGCAAGCCTCTGGTGGTTACTGAAAATTCTTTGCTCTTGTGTGCTGCGGTCCCACTGGGTGCTCGCACCTGCTGCCAGTGCTGGCTCTGATCACACCTATTGCTGGTCCTGGAGCCACTGCTTGCGCCCTTTGCCAGCACCTGGCACTGTCCCTGATCACCCCTCAGGGCTTCTCCACCTCTCCCTGCTCCTGAGGAACAATTGGGGCCGGCAGCCACTTCTCACATCCGCTGCCAGCAATGGCCCTGCTCTCACTTGCTGCCAGCGCCAGCCCCAATCACTCAGCGCCATCAGTGAGTGCGAGCAGGGCCAACACTGTTAGCAGATGTGAGCAGTGGTGGGAGAAGGGCTACCGGGAGACAGGAGACCAGGGGCCATGGTGGGTGGAGCCAGATAGGGGCACAGAGGATGGGCAGAGACCCTTCCCTGTGCCCACCACAGCCTCATAGACCACAGTTCCTTTTAAGGTGCACGAGTTCGTGCACTGGGCTCCTAGTATAATATAAATTCCTTGGTTAATCTCTTTCCCTCACCCCGCTACCCCCATCTTCCCTCTGAAATTCATCAGTCTATTCCATGGTTCTATGTCTCTGGATCTATTTTGTTCATCAGTTAATTTTATTCATTAGATTCAACATCTGAGTGAGATCATGTGATACTTATCTTTCTCTGACTGGCTTATTTTGCTTAGCATAATACTCTCCAGGTTAATTTAGATTTAGATAATTGTCAATATCAGCAGACATTATTTCTTCCTAGTCTAGGCTTAATTTTAATTATTTTACAAGGACTATTCCACTGACCATTTATTCTCTGCCTTGAAATATATTAAAGAATAAAGATTTAGATAGTGTCCATGTTGATGTCACCCTCTGCTTGTAGGTTTTCTTTTTTCAAATGTCTAAGCAGATCTCTACCCCTATACCATTCTTTTGCAAAGAGAAATCTAGTGTTTTACCTGAAACTAGGTTTTTATATCAGGGAGTGAGATTTAGAAGGTGTTATGAGCTTTTCCATGACCTCTCCTAGGACAAACCTGATTGCAGTGTTGCCAATTATAACTCTAATAGATAGGTGCCTCATTTGTAACAACACTAAACAATAATTGCAATTTTCAAAGAACTTCTTCTCCCAGGAACTTTGAAAGCATTGCATATTCTGTTTTGTTTGTAATTTTTGCAATTTGTCTTTGGAAAAGGTACACCTAGATTTTATTGTGATTTCTTTTACTATAACTGACATGGGTCACAAATTACCAATTTCATTTGTTTCCCAAAAATGAGGACAAATCATTCATTGTATGGTAAGTACTAAAGTCTTTAGGTCTATGAATGGAATCTGGCCAGGTTTTCTTTTTCTTCTCTCTCTCTCTCTCTCTCTCTCTCTCTCTCTCTCTCTCTCTCTTTTCCAGAATAGCTACTTTAAACCACGAGTTCCAGCTAAGAAACTTCTTGGCATCATTAGCACATTAATTAATAACCAAGAAGACATAGGAAGATTTATATATGCCATTTGCTCTTAAGTGTAATATAATTCCCTGAGTTCATAACCAAAACTTTTCAAACATGAGTATTGCAAGTAATAGAATATCTGATGCCTTCCCCATTTATAAAATGAAAATATTACTTTTTCCTTTATTTAACTATTTATGCTACTGACATATAAAAATGCTATTGGCATATAAAAATGATTTTAAGGCAATGATGAAGAAATGTTTTGTACACTTTCTTTTAATGAAGAGAAATAAATTTCTCAATGGATAGAGTTTGTATGTTTATAAATATATTCAGTTCCAAAATACACACAAAAAATTCCAGCATTATAATTGCCATCAGTCCACAGAAAAATTTCAAATAATTGAATGTTTTGTTAGGCCCTACTTTGATCAGAAAGAAGCGAATCAGAAGAAAACAGTTTTCTTTGAGATTTTTTTAAAGTAACTCTATAAAAGATGTCCACTAAATGCATATTCATTTCATCTCTATTTCCTACATCTAGAGACTTAACAGAACAAGAACCCTCTAGGCCTTGCAGCTGCTTGAGTCATCAGCACAGGCTCAGTGATGTTTACTCACAGTGACTGCTGCTGCCTGGATTTTGGTGGATTGTTATGGTTCCTGTAATTTTATTAATTTCAACAAATTGTTAAATGTGATTTGTTTGTATAATTTTATAAGACACTTCATTTAAATAAATTGACAACTTATCAAACAATCCTTTTGTCAGACCTTGAAACTTCATATTTGGTTCGGAAAACATGATCATTGCAATAATACTAGATATAATAATTCAGGAAAGGAGCCAAAAAAGTAATCAAGATTGTGAACTGAGTACACACTAAGCCCTCTCCCTTCTGTTCCTAAGGTATAAAAATGCCTCCTGTGCTAAATGTATAAACACTTTAGAAAAACATTGAATTATTCCAAAGGAAAATGTATAGCTCTACTCAAAAGCAATAAAAAAAATATCCCTTGCTATGAGGGAAAATACAGATGACTTAATTCATGAACTAAACACAGCTAAAGGAAAAAATAGTGAATTGGAATTCAGAACTGAGAAAATGTCTTAGAAGAAAGTACAGAGAAATAAAAACATGAAAATTATTTTTTAAATAATTAAAACACATGGAAATAGAATGAAAATTTGATTAATAGATTTCCAAAAAGAAAATAAAGTATAGAAAGACTAAAAAAGAGAAAATATGCAAATTTTAAAACTGGGGAAATTTCTGGGAGTAAAGATAAGAGTCAAAATAAAAATGCCTATTTAATACACTTAAAACACTTCTATATGTTAAAACAGCAGAAATTTAAGGAGGAAGAGAAATAGCTAGAAGCTATGAGAGAAAAAATTAGATTACCCATAAAAGAACCATCGATAGCAGATTTTTCATGAATAATAAAAAATGTGTCAAAAGAAAAGTGAGTAATATCTTTAAAGGGCTGAGGCAAAATTACTATGAACTTGGAATTCTATGCATACACTAACTATCCTTTAAGAATGAAAACAAAAAGAAACATTTTCAGAGATATATGGACATAGAAAACATATGCTCTCAGATGTTTACTGAAAGAACAACTAAAGACTATACCTGCACAAGAAGAAACAAAGCCCATGCTGAAGGAACACATTGCAAGGAGCAATAGTGAGAAATGAAATATTAAAAACATGGTAGAAAACCTAATTAAATACATTTTAATAAATAAATACAAGAGAAATAACAGAAAGAGAACGATGGGGGGCGGGAGGCAAAATGAAAGAAACTGTGATTAAAATAAGCTTGAACTAAGATGTAGGTGATAACATAGTGTTGAGGGAAAGAGACAGTTTGAAGATAGCACAGAGGGTGCTAGTTCTGTTGCCTTGCTAAGGAGGATATAGAGAGTGATATATTTTAGATTTTTAAAGAAAAATATAAACATAAGTATGCATATTAAAGTTGTATTGTCACTAAAAGAATAAAAATGTCATCAATGAATTTCATATAGGGGAAATCCACCTCTGGGGAGGGGGAAGGAGGGGCCTAGGGTTGGAAGCTAAAGAGAATATTAATCTTTTCCCTAATGTTTTAATTTATTTCCTTAAAATAAATACTGTAAGCAAAAAAGACAAAATTTGAAAAGCTAATATTTTCAGATGGTAGGAGTATAGGTTTTAATCCTTCATATTTTCTCATATTTTAAATTTTTTTCAAAACAAAAAAATTGAAACTTTTGTGCTTATTTTGAGTTATTTGTAAAGTATTAATAAATTCCAACACGATCTAGGTTCACGCCCCTGAAGCTCAACAGATCAATTCAGCCCACATCCAGAGCAGATGTGTTATATGCAGGTGAGAAAAATTCTTAATGGAAGAGAACTCCAGTGGTCATTGCTTTTTAGATACTGGTGGCTTACAGGGCCCCATTATGTATCTCATGCTCTGTGTTGGTATGCATTACTCGTCTCCTGCTTTGGTATGCAAATGGTAGAACAAAGATGTCAATATAGACAATACCATAGCCAGGGGTCAGCAGGGGGTACCCAATTAGAGAATCCTTAAGAAACCACAGAAAAGAAATTAGCTCTTCTGTCATAATAAGGACCTTCTGTGGGAGACAGAACAATCACTTCTATGTGTTAGTTTTCTCTTGCAATGGATGAATCACAAAGCACACACAGTAAATTGTCTTCAGTTGCCCATGGGATCCTGCACTCACTAGAACAGCTGCTCAGTCACACTACAGCCCTGCATAAGGAAAATGTCATTCTAACAGAAGAGAAGACACAAAAGGCAAATCAGTGAATGGGTTGCATTTCCCTCAATGGACATTTCCATTACAAACTGTCATAAAGGAGCCTCATGATCTTAGAACATACTCTTGGCATATAGCAAAATCATAATGATTGGCCAAAGGAAGTCCTGTAAATATCCTACCCATAGTTCAGTGGGGGAATACAAGTCCCATCTCTATGAAGGTTTCACCGCAGTCAGGAATGGCTCAGGTCAGACACTAAGTCAGAAATCAATGTCATGATCCCTTCCCAAGATGACAAAAGCCTAACCCAGGCTGTGACAGTGGGGGAAGGGAATAGGTTTCAGATCCAAGAGAGATTTCAGAGGTGTAATCATAGGTTAACTATGCAAGAGTTAAGATTACAAAAGTATTCCAGGATAATTCCAAATTTCCTGGAAATCCCACTAATTTACATAGGAAGTATAAAATATTGAAGGTAAATGGGGGGAGGGGTGTGGCCTGGCAAGGGGGATAAGTAGATGAAGTTCAAGATGTGTTGAGGAACGTATGGATTTTTAAGGGGCAAATTCTATTAAGAAACTGGAAATGTACAATTGAAAGTCAGGCTAATGATCAGGAGACGATGATATATAAATCACTAGGACGAGCTGGCAGCTGATTCACAGGTGTGGGTGGCATTGGGTAAGGATGGCAGGTAATGTAATAAGAGTCCTCCACTCAAAGGGATTCAAAGCCATATTTCTCATAGTCATGGGTGAGGAAGGGAAAGTGAGAGGGATAAATGGGTGAGACTTTAGCCCCCCACTTTAAGTACAGCAGATCATCACTTTTAAGTTTATGAATGAAGACTTCCATCTTAGATTTCATTTAAAGGGAGGATCCCATGGTTCAAAAACCACTGCTCTAGTCCACAACTTGACTGAAGTTTATGAAACTACTCAGGTGAAACAGGCTGGGGCACCATTGTTCCTCTGCCATCAGAGCATTACCCCTGGCATTAGGGTGGCTGCTGGAGCCCTGCCCACAGGATGAAGCCCAGGTGGTAAGAAGCCCTTGGGGTACAGGTAGATAGGGAAGGAAGAGTGTCACGGGCTGACTAGAAGCCCCGGAAGGGATGGGAGGAAGAACAGGCTTAGAGGAAGTCAAAGTCCAGGCCAGGAAGATCTCAGGGAGAAGTTGGGTAGGCAGGACAAGGACAGAATCAAATACAAGTAGCCAAGTCAATGTTGAGAGAGTCAGTGAGAGTCCAGATGAGGACATAGCAAAGTGTGAAGTTGGGTGGGTAGGTGGTTGGGACTTTGTTCTCAAACAGAGAACATATGCTAGGGCAGTTGGCACTGTTGGTTGAGGCAGATAGAGCAGCTTTAAGCAACTGAGCTATGTAACAAAGTCCTTCTTACTCCAAGTTGAATGGGTCATTGTCTGGGTTGCATCATTTAAAGGATTCTGAGAAGGTCACAAGAGAAAAAGCTTTTACCCACTGTCTCTAACCATGAAATGAAAACACAAATATCCCTGGGTAAGGGAACACATTCACTGACATTACCTTACATCCTATATAATAAAGGGCTAATATGCAACTAGACCGAACAGCGGAACAACCGAACAATCGGTCGTCGCTATGACATGCGCTGACCACCAGGGGCGCGCGTGGAACATGGAGGGCATCGGCAGCAGGCTGCAGGGTATGGGACATGGCGGGCATCGGTCATGGCAGAATGCTGGAGCAGATGAGTGGGGGCGCCAGACCAAGGCAGGGCTCCAGTTGCTGTCATCGGGGTGAGCCTCTGGTGGTTACTAAAAATTCTTTGCTCCCACGCGCTGTGGTCCCGCTGGGCACTCGCACCTGCTGCTGGCGCCGGCCCCGCTCGCACCCACTGCCAGCACCAGAGCTACTGCTCACACCAGCTGCCAGCACTCTGCACAGGCCCCGATCACTCGGCACCCTCAGCAGGTGCGAGTGGCAGCTGCCATCCCCAATCTCCCCTCAGGGCTTCTCCACCTCCCCCGCTGCTCCTTAGGGGTGATTGGGGCACCAGCCCCACAGCTAGTGCTGGCCCCAATTGTTCCATGCCACCAGTGGGTGTGCGTGGAGTTGGTGCCATCAGCATGTGTGAGAGGTAGCAGCAGGAGGGAGACTGCCGGCAGACAGGGGACTGGGGGCCGCAGTGGGAGGGGCTGGGCAGGGGTGTGGAGGATGAGCCGAGACCCAACCCTGTGCCCACCGCAGCCTCGAGACCCACAGTTCCTTTCAAGGTGCACGAATTCGTGCACTGAGCCCCTAGTTTAAAATAAAAATGGCTGATGAGGAATGCAGTCCTGGAATCAAATGGAAAAACTAGAGGAGTTCAAATCAAGTGTTGTAATGAAACTATAGAACTCACAGGATCATCTTTGACTTGAGAAAGTTCATGAGCACTAGGAGTGTGAAGGGAGAAGGGCAGAGGCTGCTGAAAAGTCAGTAGAGAAAGGATACAGTTAAAAAGACAAAGGGTTTCTGCCACAGTTCTGTCCTGAACCTGTCTAGTATCACCAATTTCATTATTGGGAAAATAAATATCTTCTAATGTAGGTTTCTGGAGTGTGGAGTGAAATTTCCTTCTCCATTTCCTTAACTTCTCTGCTTCCATGTTGGAGAGGTGAGGTTAGCAAACACACCTTACAGTCTGTTTGAGGTAATTACCCCTGCAAGCCCACCTGCCTCCACATCTGTGCTTTGCCATCCATGGGAGCTCTCAGGAAGCACTATGCCACCACCTACACTTCCAGGGCAAAAAGGACCCGGTTCCCACTGGATTTAAACATCTCTTTTTTAATTTCTGTTTACCCAGGATCATTATTAACCCCCCACGATTTCTTTTATGGACCCTTTCTATGAATATCCCTCTAAGCTAGGTCTTGTCATTTTTAAATCCTTTTTCCAGAAAAACAGAAGATGGAATAGCCTTTTGATGCAGTAACTCCCTTGTCATAAAAACCACCAGACCATTCAAGATTTTAAAGCTTCTAAAAAGAAATACTTGGGCAACCTTATTCAATATCTCATTCCAATGTGTAACCACCTTTATCCTAATCTGTCTCTCTTTCCATTATTTCTACATTTCAACTTTTCTGATATTGTCTGGATCCAATTCCTATACCCCCAAAACCATTACTTCTCTGGTTTGATATTTAAAGACTTTGTTTCAATACTTATTAAATATGCAATATAAAAATTAATTGCCTTGTATCATGGGAAGCCAACTATTTAAAGTGTTGTCAACCAGTGTTATTACAATGAATATGATAATAAAGTTTAAGATGAGTCATATAAAGCAAAATTGCAAATGTGCTCAGATGAAAGAGTCAGCAGGAGTTACAACCAAGCCTTGTAATGAAGGGACAGAGCAGATGACGACATTCCAAAACCCCATTTCTTTTTGGCCTGATGCAATTTGAAATAATGATAGGTCTCTCTAAATCCAAGCAAGTCCTCTTTTTATTTCAGCTTATGTGATGAAGTCCCTGAGACGTATCTATCTTTTGCCTCTGTAAATATTGAAAAAGTGAGAAAGAACATTCAAAAGTGGCATTTGCAACCTAATAATAGCTCTCTCTCCAACACCCGCCAACAAGAGTGATACTTGCCAACTCCCTTTTCTAGTCATCAGAAAAGAGCATTTTGCTAATGAAAATGTAATGAAATAGGACCCTCCAAAGGAAGCACACTCATCATGATTGTTGGAAGGATTACTAGAATCAGACTTAGGAAATCTGGGTCTTAGTCTTGGCTCTGTTATAAGGAGACCTTGGTCAAATCATGTAAACCTGTCTGTGCCTCACCGTCCTCATCTGACAAATGAATTTGAAGAAATAAAGCAATCACTTGCTCCATCTAGCTTATGGACTTACTACAAGCATGCTTTGAAAAGTAGATCGGTTCTTACCCTCATTTATTATTTATAGCTTTCTGGCCTTGTTCACCTGGACTGGTTACCTGAAGTTTCCTCACCTCCTTTAAAAGGCAGCAGTGCCATAAATTTCAAGTATATAAAAATAAGCTGGCCTGACGTGACTGAACAGGAATTAGATGTTGAACTGCTTTGGGAGTCAGTGTTCTCCCCTACTCTGAGCCCTGTAATTACAGTGAGCTATAAACCACGATGGAGCATATTTGCTCTGAGCATTCCAGTAAATAACATGGAATTACAGGGCTGGAGGAGCCCTCGGAGATTACCCAGTCCAACCCAGGATGATGAAAAATCTGAGGCCCAGGAAGGTTAAGAAGCTTTCCTGTGGTTTATACAAACAACTAATAATGACACTGGATTAGGATCCATATTCTTTATTTCCTTGTCTTGTGGTCTTTCTTATTGTAAAAGCTACTCATTGACCATACATAATTCAGGTGAACTGATGTGTTGACAAAAATCCTCATTTAATAATTCCCATCACAGTCATGGCCCACTTCTGTTGTCTCATAGTGGCAAGAATTCCTATTTTCTTATTGACTTTCATTATAAAATCGGAGAAATATTTTCCTGGAAAGGTCTCCCTAGTGGGCTGAGTTGCTGATATCTCCCCTATAACATCTATTCCTTGGAGGCAGAAACAGTGGTGCACTGATGAAGACCACAGGATTGGATTTAAATCTGAGTCTTGATTCCAATTCTTTGGAGTTGAGATCTTGATGGACCCTTATTCTCTTTCTGAGCCATTTTCCTCATCTGGAGAATGACATAGTACCTCTGCATACACTTTGTAAATTGTAAAGTGTGGTGTAAATATTGGTGCTTATTGCCTTAAAGCCCAAGAAAACCCAGAGTGTGGCAAGCTGCGCAAATGACACTTGGTAAATCATTCTGGTCCCAAGTTGCACAATCTAAAGCTTAGGCATTTCAGAGAAACCCACACACTTACTTCTCCCTGATGGTATTCTCACACGGGTTTTATCTCCTTTCTTGCATTTGGAGAGTCTTTCTTTTGTTTCCAGCCACTTGTCCCTTTTCATCTCTAATGGAACAAACTTTTCCCTATGCCCTGCAATGACTTGGCTCCATATTTTCAGTAATTAAGACTTGCCAGTTGTTTGAGGCTGACAGGGGGAGTTGGTGCTTCCTCCTGAACACCCAGAACAATAAGCTAAGGGGATGGTGCCATAAAGAATTGGGCATTAATCTCTGGTTTGCAAGTGTCTGAAACATTTTGTAAGTATTCTTATGCAAAAAAAACCAAGGTGATTTACTGGAATACTAGGACAGCTCACAGACGTAAGGGTAAGACTGAATATAACCAGGTTCTGAGGGACCTCAGGGATAGGACGTAGGCTGTTTCCCTTTCCATGCTCACCCTGCTTCTCTCATTGCATTAGCTTGATCCTCTCCCGCTGCAGGTGGGTCCCCTCCACACCATAGGAGATGGCTAGAGCACATCATTTTGTGATAGAGAGAAACCAGTGTTGGTTTGAGAAATCCTAGAGGAGAGCTCTAAGAAGCCTGACTGTAGTCTGGTGTTGAGAGAATGAGTTCAGGTTCTATGACACAAGTCAGGCACATTAATGCAAGTATAACTTTTTTTAACCCCTAAACAAAATATTTAGTTCAAAATAAGCAGCGTTTGTCCAGAAGAATTGCACAAGATCTGCTGAGAAGTCAGAAACAATAGAGGTATACCAGTTTTTATGGCCTAATTTTTCTCCTCTAAAAACAGATACATGTTACCACTGATGATCACAACCCTCCAAGCTGATGACTGGAAAGGTAGCTCATAAAGGAATAAAAGCATCTACTTACAATCAGATATTTTCTGTATTACAGTAGTCCTCCTTATCCATGGTTTTGCTTTATGTCATTTCAGTTACCCGTGATCAATAATAGTCTACAACTATTACAGTTGGTTTCAGGTCAAGATGATAAAGTAGGAAAACTCTGTGCTTACCTTTTCCCATGAACACATCAAGATTACAACTAAACTGCTAAGCAACCATCATTGAGGCCACCTAAAGTCTAGCTGAACAGAAGTTTTATAACTAAGGATACATAGAAGAAACCCAGACAAGACTAGTAGGAGGGGCAGAGATGCAAAATGGGCTGTTCCAACACCCACGTGTGCCAGATAAAAATTGGGAGAGATACTTCAGTTTTGGAGGTTACCCCACCCCCAAAGAGAAAGGGGTCCAAGCCCCATACCTGGTTACCCAGCCCAGGGTTCTTGTGACTGGAAGAGAGGTCCTCATAACTTCTGACTGTGAAAACCAGTGGAGATTATGGTTGAATGAGATGGAGGGCTTCTGGAGTCCTAGGCATTCCT
The DNA here is from genome assembly GCF_000147115.1 of Myotis lucifugus. Classification (NCBI taxonomy): domain Eukaryota; kingdom Metazoa; phylum Chordata; class Mammalia; order Chiroptera; family Vespertilionidae; genus Myotis; species Myotis lucifugus. Next base: position 1,047,535 of record NW_005871077.1, on the reverse strand, counting down.
CTTAAAGGGCCCATGCACACACTTACTCAGACTCACTCGCTCTGAACTCCAGCACTGGGGTGGCAGCTCAAAAGGCTCCAGGGACATATGGGAAGGACTGAATTGTCTGGTTTCAGGGTGAGGGCAGAAGGGGCAGCTTTCCCCCAGACAGAAGTGCTAGCAGAAGTCATTGTTCCTTTTTTGAGCCTTACTCCCACCCAGCCTGCATGAGGGCACCATATCTGAGTCTCCATCAACCTGTTTACCTCCCCTGGTGACTCCCTGAGACCCCACCCAACTTTTAGGCCTACCCAAGTCTCTTTCAGTGGCTTTTCCATACAAATGGCCTGTCTTGGTTCATGCTTCAGACTTTCCTAAAAATCTCTCAAAAGTTCAAAAACCCTAAAAAAGCAGCACTTGGTTGGCCTCAGCATTCCCCGTGCCTCTTCCTAAGTAGCCACAAGTCTGGCACTATCAGCAGCCAGCTTCAGATGGCAACTTAGCCTCTCCCAGGCACCTTCAAACCCTGCCTAACTGGCAACCAACCATTTGTGGAACACTTTGTACCTCCTACCAGGTGGCCTCATGCAGGGCACAGGCAGGGGCTAAACTTGACCTGCACCAGAGCCCCTCCCAGGAAGCCCAAGAACCAGCACACCCAGTGGCCAGCTTCAGACCACACAGACCACCACCAAACCACCTCCACAAATGGCACACCCAAAAAGCAAACTTTGTAGGCACTGGGGCCCTGCTGAAGAGAATCCTGTTCTGTAGGGTCAGCCCCTGTAAAATAGCTCCTTCACTGTAGTCATGGCCCCAGTCCTCACAACCAATCAGCCTGAAATTCATTTCCTCCCATTGAAGTGCCAACAAAAATCCAGGCTCAACTACAGTAGGAGGACACACACAACCCACACAGGGAACAATTGGCTCAAGTGATGAAACTGCACTACAAGGCCCCACAGGACACCTACTCTACTACACCACTCTACCAAGACCAGAAGATGAAGCAGCTGTTTATAGAAATAAACACAGGGAGGCTGTCAAAATGAGGAGACAAACATGTCCCAAATGAAAGAACAGAACAAAACTCCAAAAGAAAGAACTAAACAAAATGAGGAGAAGCAATCTACTAGATGCAGAATTCAAAACACTGGTTATAAGGAAGCTCAATTATCTCAGTGAGAACTTCAACAGATAGGAAATATAAAAATGGAGATAGAAAACATAAAATAGAAGCAGTCAAAAATGAAGAATACATTAACTGAAGTGAAGAATACATTGCAGTGGTTCTCAACCTTCTGGCCCTTTAAATACAGTTCCTCCTGTTGTGACCCAACCATAAAATTATTTTCTTTGCTACTTCATAACTGTAATGTTGCTACTGTTATGAATCGTAATGTAACTATCCGATATGCAGGATGGTCTTAGGCGACCCCTGTGAAAGGGTAGTTCGACTGCCAAAGGGGTCGCGACCCACAGGTTGAGAACCGCTGCATTAGAGGAAATAAAAAGTATATTAGATGAAGCAGAAAATCAATTCAGTAATTTGGAAGATAAGGAAGCAGAAAACACCCAATCAGAGTAGCAAAAAGAAAAAATAATTTTTTAAAAAATGAGACTAGTTTAAGGGGCTTCTGGGACAACATCAAACATACTAACATTTGCATCACAGGGGTACCAGAAGGAGAAGAGAGAAAGCAAGAAATTGAAAACCTATGTGAAGAAATAATGATGGAAAACTTCCCTCACCTGGTGAAGGAAAAGATATTGAAGTTCAAAAAGGAGAGAGAATCCCAAACAAGTGAACCCAAAGAGGCTCACACCAAGACACATTATAATTAAAAAGTTAAAGACAAAGAGAATTTTAAAACCAGCAAGAGAAAAGCAGTTAGTTACCTACAAGGGAGTGCCCATAAGACTGTTGGCTGATTTCTCAACAGAAACTTTGTAGGCCAGAGGATTTGGCAAGAAATATTTAAAATTATGAAAAACAGTGACCTACAACCAAGATTACTCTACCCAGCAAGGCTATCATTTAGGATCAAGGGACAGATTAAGAGCTTCCCAGATGAGAAAAAGCTACAGGAATTTATCACCACCAAACCAATATTACAAGAAATGTTAAAGGCTCTTCCTTAAAAAGGAGAAAAAGAAAATAAAAAAATTGAATAATAAATGGCAATAACTACATATCTATCAATAATTACTTTAAATGTAAGTGGATTAAGTGCTCCAATCAAAAGACAGGGTGGCTAAACAGATAAGAAAATAAGACCCTTGCATATGCTGCCTACAAGAGACTCACTTCAGATTGAAATACACACAGAGACTGAAAATAAAAAAGCTGAGGTAGCAATACTTAAACAAGACAAAATAGTTTTCAAAATAAAGACTATACCACAGACATAGAAGAACCTAGTAATGGAATATGACTCAGCCATAAAAAAGAATGAAAACTTGGCATGTGCAACAGCATGGATGGACCTAGAGGTGAAAGAGGTCAGACAGAGAAAGACAAATGCCATGTGATTTCACTTATATGTGGAATCTAAAAAACAAAATAAATGGACATGATGGTTGCCACTTGGGCAGGAGATTAGAGGGCTGGGTAAAAAGGGGAAAGGAATTAAAAAGTACAAATTTATAATTACAAAATAGTCATGAGGTTGTAAAGCACCACATAGGGAATATAGTCAATAATATTGTAACAGCTATGTATGGTGTCAGATGGGTACTAGGTTTATCGGGTGATCACTTCATAAGTTATAGAAATGTCTAATAACTATGTTGTATACCTGAAACTAATCTAATATTGCATGTCAACTATAATTTAAAATCTTTAAAAATATTTTTGAAGTAAATAAAAATATTACAATTGACCCTTGAACAACACAGGCTTGATCTGTGCAGGTCCACTTATAAGGGAATTTTTTTCAATAAATACAGTGACCCTTTGTATCCACGTGTTTCACATCCACAGTTTCAACCAACCTCAAATGGAAAATAGTGTTTTCACATTCCCAGCAGCAGATTCTGACTACTGTTTTCGATCCATGGTGTTTGAATCTGCAGATGCATAACATTGACTGTGATTTTCAACTATGCAGCAGTCAGCACTCCTAACCCCCACATTGTTCAAGAGTTAATGGAAAATATAAAATTCTAAAAATAAACCATTAATAAATTTTAAATTGTGTGCTGTTCTGAATAGTGCAATAAAATCTCACACCATCCTGCTCCATCTTGCCCGGGATGTGAATCCTCTCATCCAGCGTCTCACAGTGATATGCTCCCCACCCATTAGCCACTGAGTAGCAGTCTCAGTTATCAGATCAGTTTTAGAGAGAGAGAGAGACAGCACGTTTACATAACTTTTATTACAGTACATTGTTATAATTGTTTTATAATATTAGTAGCTGTTGTTAATCTCTTACTGCGCCAATTTTAACAATTAAACTTTATCATAGGTATGTATGTATCCAAATAAACATAATATGTTTAGGGTTCTGTACTGACCATGGTTTAAGGCATCCACTTGGGGGTCATGGAACATATCACCTAGGGACTGCTATAATCTTCTATTATGTAAATATCTCCTAGCAATCCAACAACTATGCCATACAAGAAGTTGATCCTTTCGGAAAGGCTAAAGCACATGTATCATTTTGCCTTCTACTTTACTTTTCTGTTGTTTCCCTGCCTCCTCCTACATTTAGTGAATCAAGCACATTTGAAGATTTAGTCATAGTTCTAAGACTGCTCATAGAATTGTAACTGAAGTTCTTGCAGGCACTTTCTCCTTAACACTAATGAAAGAGCTGACTTTGACTCCTTCCAGACCAGAGGCTCTCAAACTTTAACATGCATAAGAGCCACCCAGACAATATGCTCACATTCAGATATCAGTGGTTCTCAAGCTTGTCTGTCCATTTGAATTACTTGGAAAACTTTTCAAGCACCTAGGCCACAGCCCAGAACCATGAAATCCCAGTCTCTGAGGGTGGCACCCAGGCACTAGGAGTTTTTAGTTTTCCAGATGCTTCCAGTGTTTAGGATAGCGTGGGAACCACTGCCCTGATCCAGGGTTCTCAGGCCTGACTGCACACTAGAATCACCTGGACAGCTTCATGAACTAAAATTGGTTTAGCCTGGGCCCCAGACTAAACCAATTAAGTTACAATCAGGAAAGAGAGAGGATGGGATGTTTGGACATGAGCAGGAATATTAAAAAAACCTCAACACAGAAAATAAAACCTCCCCGCTGATTCTAATTGAGGGAGTCTAGGCTAGGGCCCAGAATCTGCTATTTAGTAAGTACTCCCTCACCCCGCAGTCATTCTGACTCAGGGGTCTACACCTCACTCTAAGAAACATTTCACTTAGACCCTGGGTACACAAAGTGTGCTCCATGAACCAGCAGCACTAGCATCTCCTTGGAGTTTGTCAGAAATGCAGAATCTCAGGCCTCAACCCCACCCCCACACACACCTGCTGAATCAGAATGTGCATTTTAACAACATCTGGGGGATTAATGTGAAGATTAGAGCTTAAATAGCACTTGTCTAGAAGTATTCCTTAACAATCATTGTCCATTGGGATCACCTGGAACTTTAAAAAGTACTAAAGGCCCATCCCACCATGACAGACCTTGGTCTAATTAGCTGGAGGTATGGCCAGGGACACACGCGTTTTTTACAGCAGCCAAGGTGGAGAACACTTTAAACCTCTGCTCTCATCCAGCTGATGGTTATTCAATTCTTCTTTCAGTTGGGCTTAAAGATTTTATTTAGCATCATATTTATGTCTCTGACCCCTTTAGTTTGCATAGGAAAATTCTGTATCAGTCACAATAAGTCAGTGCCATGGTTTGGATTTGTCTAAACCTGCAGCAGCAAAGCAACAGAACAAAATAATAAAATAAAAATAAAAGAATACAGCTGCTATGAATTTTTTAAAAAGAAAAAAGTCCCAACCAAAGTGTTTTTTGTTCACCTACTGTTATTTCCTCATTTCCAATATTTAAAAAAAAATTATTTCCACATCTAATTAAACACATGTGAAAGTCATCAGCAATATGCCATAAAAGGCCTTAATTTAAAAATTTTATGGGGATATTTTATAATATATTTCAAAGTTCATATTCAGTCCCCTTAAAATACATAAGCACCAAGTCATGTGACAGAACTAATGAGGAACAAGAGCTTATCTTGTCCCCTTTGTTTGCTTTGTAATGATGATAAGATTCCCTGGAGCATGCCTTCGGAGCTAAACAAGGATTGAATCTGGAATTGCACATGTCAGTACAGTATCTAGAACAGTGATGGCGAACCTATGACACGCGTGTCAGAGGTGACACTCGAACTCATTTTTTTGGTTGATTTTTCTTTGTTAAATGGCATTTAAATATATAAAATAAATATAAAAAATGTAAGTCTTTGTTTTACTATGGTTGCAAATATCAAAAAATTTCTATATGTGACACGGCACCAGAGTTAAGTTAGGGTTTTTCAAAATGCTGACACGCTGAGCTCAAAGGTTCTCCATCACTGATCTAGAACATAGTAGTTGCTCAAAGAATGCCCATTTCTTTTTCCTCAAACCCTTGCAGCCTACATTTGTGTCTCTTGCGATATTTATCCCCCTCCATCTGAATCATTCTCCTTGGTGTGTGTGTTTTACTCTGCTCTTCTAGATTAAGATTATAGGTTTCTTGTGAAGACAGCACCTCTTGTTTATTAATCCGATCCCCTGTGATCCCCTGTGTCCAGATGAGTGCTTAGCATAGAAATCAACATATTAAATGTGTGGGTGGGTCATGGGTAAAGAAAGCAAAATTAGAAAAGAAACAAGATGTTTCAGAGGAGTAGGTTTTGCAAGTAAGATGATAGATCCCCCTGTAGAGGACCCATAATTTTAGCAAAGGCCTCAATTCTGCATCAAAACTTAGTGAATGAATATGTTTATTTATATATTTTTAATTTAAAATGGTTTTAAATATATATGTAACATTTTAAATGTTTTCCTTATTATTATTTTTAATGACTGACCCACTAATAGTTTCAATTATATTGGCTTAAGAGGATTTCTACTGTGGCACCTAATAATATTAAGTACCTGGGAGAATTAAACAAAACAAAAAAAAGCCAAATTTTCATTATGTTCTTCCTTATCCTTTATTTATGTGTTTTCAGCTAAACTTAGAAGGCTAGTTAGTACTTATTAAGTACTGACCTTGCCAAGAGCACCAGTTTGCTTCAATTAAGGCACACATGAAAACTATCAAACCTCCAATAAAGTTTTTAATGCTACAAAATTTAAATGCATAATTACATGACTATATTTCACAGAAAAGCAAAGAATACAGATAAAGCTAAGTTCCTGTAATTACTCCAAAACCCATCCCAATCCACTTTCCAGAGGCCACCATTATAATCAATTTGGTGTTTGTTTCTATGGAATTTGCTTTATTTTTCTTTTCAGATTCCTACATATTGTTGATACAGTGCAATATTTGTCTTTCTCTATTGGTCTTATATTTCAACTAGAGGCCCAGTACACAAATTCGTGCACCAGTGGAGTCCCTTGGCCTGGCCTGTGGGATCAGGCCAAAACCAGCTCTCTGACATCCCCCAAGGTTTCCCAGAGTGTGAGAGGATGCAGGACAGACTGGACGCAGGACCAGTGCACGATGAGGGCCAGGAAGGGACATGGGAGGTTGGCCAGCCAGGAAGGGACTACGGGAGGGCTCCAGGGCGTGTCTGGCCCATCTCACTCAGTCCAGATTGGCCGGATCCCAGCAGCAAGCTAACCTACCAGTCAGAGCGTCTGCCCCCTGGTGGTCAGTGCATGTCATAGCGAGCGGCTGAGCGACCTTAGCATATCATTAGCATATTACACTTTGATTGGTTGAACGGATGACCAGACCACCGAACACTTAGCATATTAGGCTTTTATTATATAGGATTAACATAATGCCCTTCAGTTTCATCCTTGTTGTCACAAATTGCAGAATTTCCTTCCCTTTTTTTTCCTTTTCAATCTTATTCTTTATTGTTTAAAGGATTACTTATAGTATTGTATGTCTACTTTTTCCCCCATTGACCTCTCCCTGGCCACCCCTACACCCCCAGCACATGCCCTCAGCCACCTAGTGTCTGAGTCCATTGGTTATGCTTATATGCATCCATACAAGTCCTTTGGTTGATCTCTTATCCCAGCACCCCAGCTATCCTCTGAAGTTTGATGGTTGATTCCATGCTTCTCTCTCTGTCTCTGGATCAATTTTTGTTCATCAGTTTATATTGTTCATTATATTCCACAAATGAGTGAGATCATGTGATATTTATCTTTCTCCAACTGGCTTATTTCACTTAGCATAATGAGCTCCATGTTGTTGCAAATGGTAAGAATTCATTTTTTTACAGCAGCATAGTATTCCATTGTGTAGATGTACCATAGTTTTCTAATCCACTCATCTGCTGATGGGCATTTAGGTTGTTTCCAAATCTTATCTATTGTAAATTGTGCTACTATGAACATAGGGGTGCATATGTCCTTTCTGATTGGTGTTTCTGATTTTTTGGGATATACTAGTATTACTAGAACTGGGATTATACGGTCAAATGGGAGTTTCATTTTTAGTTTTTGAGGAAACTCCATACTGTTCTCCACAGTGGCTGCACCAATCTGCATTCCCACTAGCAGTGCACGAGGTTTCCTTTTTCTCCACATCCTCACCAGCACTTGTCATTTGTTGATTTGTTGATGATAGCTATTCTGACAGGTGTGAGATGGTATGTCATTGTCATTTTGAATTGCATCTCTCAGATGATTAGTGACTTTGAGCATGTTTTCATATTTCTCTTGGCCTTCTGTAGGTCCACTTTCCAAAAGTGTCTGTTTAAGTCCTTTGCCCAATTTTTGATTGGATTATTTTCCTTTTGTTAAGATGTATGAGTTCCCTATAAAATTTGAAGATTAGATCTTTATCTGATATAACATTGGCAAATATGTTCTCCCATGCAGTGGTCTTTCTTGTTGTTTTGTTGATGGTTTCTTTTGCTATGCAGAAGCTTTTTATTTTGATATAGTCCCATTTGTTTATTTTCTTAGTTTCCATTGCCATAGGAGCTGTATCTGTAAAGATATTGCTATAACATATGTCTGATATTTTGCTGCCTATTGATTCTTCTAATATTTTTATGGTTTCCCATCTTACGTTTAAGTCCTTTATCAATTTTGAGTTTATTTTTTGTGTATTGTGTAAGTTGGTGATCTAGTTTCATTTTTTTTGCATGTATCTGTCGAATTTTCCCAACACCATTTATTGAAAAGACTGTGTTGACTCCATTGCATGCTCTTGCCTCCTTTGTCAAATATTAATTGAGCATAATGGCTTGTGTTGATATCTGGGTTCTCTGTTCTGTTCCATTGGTCTATATGTCTGTTCTTGTGCCAGTACCACACAGTTTTGAGAACAGTGGCTTTGTAATATAGCTTAGTATCTGGTATTGTGATCCCTCCAACTTTGTTCTTCTTTCTCAAGATTGCTGCAGCTATTCTGGTTCTTTTTTTATTCCAGATGAATTTTTGGAGAGTTTGTTCTAGGTCTGTGAAATATGTCGTTTATATTTTAATGGGGAATGCATTAAATCTATAGATTGTTTTGGGGAGTATGGACATTTTAATGATGTTGACTCTACTAATCCATGAACATGGTATATTCTTCCATTAGTTTATATCTTCCTCTATCTCTTTTTTCAATGTCCTGTAGTTTTCCAAGTACAAGTCTTTTACATCATTTGTTAAGTTGTTTATTCCTGGGTATCTTAATATTTTGGTGCAATGGTAAATGGGATTTTTGTTGTTGTTGTTTCTCTTTCTGTGAGTTCATTATTGGTGTATAAAAAAAGATTTCTGGGTGTAAATTTTGTATCCTGCTACATTGCCAAATTCATTTATTAAGTCTAGTAGTTTTTTCATGGAGTCTTTAGGGCTTTCTATGTACAATATCATGTCATCTGCGACTAATGACAGTTTTACTTCTAATTTTCCAATTTGGATGCCTTTTATTTATTCTTCTTGTCTGATCACTGTGGCTAGCACTTCCAATACTATGTTGAAAGGGGTGGTGAAAGTGGGCATCCCTTGTTCCTGTTCTTAAAGGAAATGGTTTTAGTTTTTGCCCATTGAGTATGATGTTGGCTGTAGGTTTGTCATATATGGCTTTTATTATGTTGATGTATGATCCCTCTATTCCCACTCTGCTGAGAGTTTTTATCAAGAAAGGGTGTTGGATTTTGTCCAATGCTTTTTCTGCATCGATTGATATGATTATGTGATTTTTATCTCTCAATTTGTTTATGTGATGTATCACATTTATTGATTTGTGAATATTGTACCATCCTTGCATCCCCAGAATAAATCCCACTTGGTCATGGTGTATGATCTTTCTAATGTAATGCTGGATCCAATATGCTTGGATTTTGTTAAGGATTTTAGCATCTATGTTCATCAGAGATATTGGCCCATAATTCTTTTTCTTTGTGGTGTCTTTATCTGGTTTTGGGATTAGGGTAATGCTGGCTTCATAGAAAGAGCTTGGAAGTGTGCCTTCCTCTAGAATTTTTTGGAATAGTCTGAGTAGGATAGGTTTTAGTTCTTTGAATGTTTGGTAAACTCTCTGTGAAGCCAGCTGGTCCAGGGCTTTTGTTTGCTGGAAGTTATTTGATTACTACTTCAATTTCCTCCATAGTTATTGGCTTATTCAAATTTTTTGATTCTTCCTAATTGAAAGAATCATATTTTCCTAACAATATGTCCATTTCTTCTAGGTTGACCAGTGTGTTGGAATAGAGTTGTTCATAGTATTTTTTATAGTATTTCTGTGGGGTCTTTTGTTATTTCACCTGTCTCATTTCTGATTTTGTTTATTTGGGTCCTCTATCTTTGCTTCTTGTTGATCCTGGCTAGAAGTTCATCCATCTTGCTTATCCTTTCAAAGAATCAGCTCTTGGTTTTATTGAACTTTCGTTTTTTGGGTTGTTGTTTTTTTTTGGTCTCTATGTCATTTATTTCCACTCTGATCTTTATTATTTCCTTCCTTTTGCTTACTCTGGAGTTTTCTTGTTGCTCTCTTTCTAATTCTTTATGTTGTAGAGTTAGATAATTTATTACCAGTTTTTCTTGTTGTTTTTTTTTTTTTTGTGGTAGGCCTGTAATGCTATGAACTTCCCTCTCAGGACTGCTTTTATTGTGTTCCATAGGTTTTGGATTGTTGTGTTTTCATTGTCATTTGATTCCAGGATGTTTTTTATTTCTTCTTTGATCTCTTTGGTAATGCAATCATTCTTTAATAACATGCTATTTAGCCTCCAAGTGTTTTAATTTTTTATTGTTTTTATTGTAGTTGATTTCTAATTGAAATCAATTGTAATCTGAGAAGATGTTTGATATGATTTCAATCTTCTTGAATTTGAAGAGACTTTGCCTGTGTCTGAATATATGGTCTATCTTTGAAAATGTTTCATGTGTACTTGAGAAGAATATATGTTCTGTAGCTTTGAGGTAAAATGTTCTGAAGATGTTGATTAAGTCCATCTGATCTAGTGAGTCATTTAGGATTGCTGTTTCTTTGATGATTTTTTGTCTAGAGTATTTATCCAGTGATGTCAATGGGGTATTAAAATCCCCTACTTTGATTGTATTGCTATCAATCTCTCCCTTGATATCTTCCAGAAGTATTTTATGTGTTTGTGTGCTCCTGCATTGCGTATATATGTTTACCAGAGTTTGTATCCTCTTGTTGTATCAATCCCTTTAGTATTAGGAAGTGGCCTTCCTTATCTCTTGTTATGGCCTTCACTCTGAGATTTATTTTGTCAGATATAAGTATTGCTACCTCAGCTTTTTTTCATTTCCATTTGCCTAAAATGTATTTTTCCATCCCTTCACTATCAGTCTGTGTGAGTCTCTTGTTCTGAGATGGGTCTCTTGTAGACAGCATATATATGGTCATATTTTCTTAACCATTCAGCCACTCTATGTCTTTTGATTGGAACATGTAGTCTAATTACATTCAAGTTATTATTGATAGGTACTTGTTTGTAGCCATTTTTATTCTTTGTGCCTGTGTTCCTTCTTCCCTTCCTATTTCTTCTTTTTGCAACAGCCCCTTTAGCATTTCTTGCATTGCTGGCTTAGTAGTGATAAGCTCTCATAGCCTTTTTTTGTCTGTGAAGCTCCTGATTTCCCCTTCAATTTTGAATGATAGCCTTACACAATAGAGTATTCTTGGATTCAGTCCCTTGCTTTGCATCATTTTGTATACTTCATTCCATTCCCTTCTGGCCTGATATGCTTCTGTTGAGAAATCATTTGATACTCTAATGAGAGATCCTTTGTAGGTAACTTTCTGTCTCTCTCTTACAGTTTTTAAGATTCTTTCTTTGTCGTTATCATTTGCCAGCATAATTATGACGTGTCTTGGTATGGATCTTTTTGGGTTCATCTTGTTTGGTATTCTCTGTGCTTGTGTGACATTTTTCTTCCCCAGATCAGGTAAGTTTTCTGTCATTATTTGTTCAAATAGGTTTTCTAATCCTTGCTCCACTTCTTGTCCTTTTGGCACCCCTATTATACATATGTTACATCGTTTCATGTTGTCCCAAAGCTCCCTTAGTCTCTCCTCCTGCTTTCTAATTTTTTTCTCCAATTGCTGTTCAGATTGGGGTGTTTTTCTGCTCTATCTTCTAACTCACTAATTCAGTCCTCAGCTTCTTCTAGACTATTGTTGAAACCTTCCACTGTGGTTTTAATTGAAGCTATATCATTTTTTTATTTCCTCTTGATTCTTACATAAGTTGTTGATTTTCTCATCCATCTGGTTTATGAAATGTATGACCCTTACGCTGAATTCATTTTCTGACATATTCCATGCCTCCATTTCATTTAGTTCCTTTTCTGGTGATTCCTTGTTTTCTTTCCTGGGGGAGTTGTTACTTTGTCTCCCCATTTTTGTTGTCTCTTTCTGGCCAGTACCATACTGTTTTACTATATGCTTTTAATATAGTTTGATATCAGAAAGTATGATGGCTATTCAGGGTCTTTATGGTTCTATGTAAATTTCAGGATCACTTTTTCTATTGCTATGAAAAATGCCATTGGAATTTTAACAGTGTGTTGACTCTGTAGAACACTTTGGGTAACATGGAATTTTAAACAATATCAATTTTTCCAATCCGTAAACATAAGATATCTTTCCATTTATTTGTGTCTTCTTCAGTTTCTTTCATCAATGTCTTGTTGTTTTCAGTGTACAAGCTTTTCACTTCCTTGGTGAGATTTATTCCTAAATATGTGTCAGAGCAAGGACAGAGCCCTCCATGAGCTCTGGTGCTCTGAGTTGTTCTGAGTATCTCTGAGTGGCTGTGAGTCTATGTATTCTTCTAAATTCTTCTATCCAACTATGCCAGGGCTGGTTCTTGTTTGAACCCTGCCCACTGTACTAACTGTTGGGAACTTAGTCCAGGTTCCTCCTTTATCCTCTGCTCACTAGTAACAGGCATTGAGGCCAAGCCCCTCTGCCTGGGGCTGGACCTCCTAGGATGCCAAGTCTTAGACGGAGAAGCCATGAGAAGTTGTGGGTATATAAGACTGAATCTTTATTGCTGAAACCAGTGGCCATACAGCCATCAGACAAGAATAGTCCTCACAGCAAAGTCCATACAGGCAGGCAGCCAGACACCAGCTGGTGAACATATATCTTTTCCATAAAGCAGCATCAGTCTCTGTACCCACAGCTATTATCTGAGCAGCCACACATTGCCTCCTAGACTCACCATCTCACATCGTAGCAGTACCTGAGCTCTCTGGCTCAGCAGCTTCTCCTGTCTCTCCTACCCAGCTGCTCTCTCTAGCAGACTTCTTCACACACCTCATGCTAGCTGATCTCTCTCCATACTCCAGCAGACTTCTTCTCACTCCAGCCTAGTCCATCCAACTAGCTGGTCAGCAACCTATTTTTATATTATTTAGACAAAGAAGGCTTCATGCCAATAGTTATATCAATCATATTGGCTACTGAAGGGTACAGTGTACCATGTGTCCTTGCACCCGCTCATGGTATCTTGGCCTGATTAGGATTCCCAGGCTCAGAGTCCTTTAACATTCCATTTAGGCAGAGTGGCCTTTGGTCATTCTGGTGTATTGATAACAAGGCCTCTGTGCTTCCGCCAGCCTTGACTATCTGGGGACCTGGCATGGTTCCCATAGTATGTTACTCTTTTCAATGCTCTTGTAATAGAATTGCTTTCTTAATTTCCTTCTCAGATAGTTCATTGTTAGTGTATGGAAATGCAACTTATTTTTGTGTTGATTTTGTATCCTGTAAATTTACTGAATTTTTTCAGTTCTATCAATTTTTTTGGTGGAGTCTTTAGGGTTTTCTATATTTAAGATAATGTTGTCTGCAAAAAGAGATGACTTTAATCCTTCCTTTCCAGTTTGGATGCTTTTTATTTCTTTTTCTTGAGCAATTGCTGACTAAGACTTTCAACACTGTGTTGATTAGAAATGCCAAGAATGGACATCCTTGTTTTGCTCCTGATATTAGAGGATTTAATTTTTCACCACTAAGTCTGATGTTAGCTGTTAGCTTGTAATATATGGCCTTTATTACTTTGTGATACATTTCTCCTATACATAATTTGTTGTGAGTTTTTATCCTGAAACAATGCTGAACTTTATCAAATGTGTTTTTTTTTTCTGCATCTATTGAAGTGTTCATATATCTTATACATTTTTTATCATTCATTCTGCTCAGGTGGTATATCACATTTATTAATTTGCACAGGTTGAACAATCTTGCATTATGGGGTAAATCCCACTTGATCATGGTATAATGTGCTCTTAAATTTTATTTTGCTGGTATTTTGTTGAGGATTTTTGTATCTGTGTTCATGAAGGATATGGTCTGTAATTTTCTTTACTTGTAGTATACTTGTCTGGCTTTAGTATCTGCATAATACTAGCCTCATAAAACAAATTTTAGAGTGTTACTTCCTCTTGAATATTCTGCAAAAGTTTGGAAAGATTGGTATTAATTATTCTTTAAATATTTGGAAGAACTCACAATTAAAGCCATCTGAGCCTGGGCTTATTTGTTGAAAGATTTTTTATTAGTGATTCAATCTCCTTGCTCATTATTGGTCTGTTCAGATTTTGTATTGCTTCATGATTCAGTGTTGGTAAGTTGTATATTTCTAGGAATTAATTCCTTTTTCTAAATTTTCTAATATTGGCATATAATTTTCATAGTAGTATTTTATGATTCTTTGTATACTTGTGGTATCAGTTTAAATGTCTTCTCTTTTGTCTATAATTTTATTTATTTGAGTCATCTCTCTTTTTTTATTGATCTAGCTAAGGGTTTATCAGTTTTGTTTATCTCTTCAAGAGACCAACTCTTAACTTCAGATATTTTATGATGTCTTTCTAGTCTCTATTACTACATTTATTCCTGCTCTAAGCTTTATTATTTCCTTTCTTCTGATAATTTTGGATTTCGTTTGTTCTCTTTTTTTCTTTTCTTTTTTAAAATATGTTTTTACTGATTTTAGAGAAAGAGAAAGGAAAAGGGAGAGAGAGAGAGAGAGAGAGAGAGAGAGAGAGAGAGAGAGAGATCGGCTGCTTTCTGCATGCTGCCTACTGAGGATAGAGCCCGAAACCCAGGCATGGGCCCTCACCAGATGAAACTCAACCATTAAGCCACACTGGCCAAGGTTGTTTGTTCTTCTTTTTCAAGTTCATTGAGGTATAAGGTTAGGTTGTTATTTGAGATTTTTCTTTTTTTAATATATATTTTTATAACTATAAACTTCCTTCTAGATTTGCTTTTGCACTCCTCATAAATTTTAGTATGTTTTGTTTACATTTCATTTTTCATAAGATGTATTTTGATTTCCCTTTTTATTTCTTCTTTGACTCATTGTTTGTTAAAGAGTGTGTTGTTTAGTTTCCACATATTTTGAATCTTCCAGATTTCCTCCTGTTATTGATTTCCACTTTTATACCACTGTGGCCAAAAAAGATACTTGATATAATTTTAATCTCAAATTTGTTAACACTTGTATTGTGGCCAAAATATGATCTATCCTGGAGAATGTTCCATGATGCTTGAGAAGAATGTGTATTCTGCTGTTGTTAGATGTAATGTTCTGTATAGGTCTTTTTGGTCTACAGTGGCATTCAAGTTCTTTACTTCCTTTCTGACTTTGTATGAACTACCCATTGTTGAAAATGGGGTACTGTATTGAAATCCCTCGCTATTGTGATATTGCAATCTATTTCTGCCCTCGGAGGTGTTAATAATTATTTAATATATTTAAGTGTTCCAATATTGCATATGTATAACTTACAATTGCTATATATCCTCTTGATAAATTGATCCCTTTAACATTAACATCTTTGTCTCTTATTACAGCTTTTGATTTAAAGGCTATTTTGTCTGATATAGGTATAGCTACCTCTGTTCCCTTTTGGTTTCCATTTGCATGGGATATTTTTTTTTTTTACAGGTCCTTTAAGAGACTAAAATGTTTTATTTTTAGGCACAGTATTAACAATCCCTGTATGATAAAAATGAAAGTCTTCATCTCTTCAGTTTTTCCCACCACCATCCACAGACCATCGGGGATATTTTTTCTGTCACTTCACTTTCAGCCTGTGAATGTCCTCCAAGTTTAAGTAAGTGTCTTGTAGGCAGCATATAATTGGGTCTTCTCTTTTATGAATTCATATGCATCCTATGTATTTTAATTGAATAATTTAAATCATTGATAGTTAAGGATTAATTTAATTATTGATAGGTAAGAACTTAATATCACCATTTCGTTAATTGTCTTCTAATTGATTTGTGGCTCTTTTGTTCCTTTCTTCCTCTATTTCTTTATGAATTATTTTTATAGTGGTATATTTTGGCTCTTTTTATTATTTGTGTGTCTCTTATAGGTTTTTGCTTTGTGATTACCATTAGCCTTTCATAAAACATCTTATAATTACAAGAGTGTATTTTAAGCTAATAACAATTTAAATTTCATTTAAAAAGTTCTACAATTTACTTGCCTTCTCTCCACACTTTATGTTGTTGATGTCACAATTTACTTTTTTATATTGTGTTTCCATTAATAAAATATCATAGCTATAGTTGTTTTAACACTATTGTCTTTTAACATATATGCTAGAGTTCAAAGTGCTTTATACACCACCATTCATATTAGAGTATTTATCTTTACCAGTGAACTTTACATTTTAATATATTTTTGTGTTGCTAATTGGTGTCCTCTCATTTTAGTTTGAAAAACTCCCTTTAGCATTTTTTTTGTAAGGCATGTCTAGTGGTGATAAATTCTTTCAGCTTTTGTTAGTTTGAGAAAGTATTTCTCCTTCATTTCTGAAGGACAATTTTGTCAGGGAAATTATTCTGCTTGGCAATTTTTTTCTTTTAGCACTTTGACTATATCATTCCACTGTCTCCTAGTCTACAAGATCTCTGATTAAAAACAAACAAACAAACAAAACAAACAAACAAACAAAACTACTGATAGCCTTATCTGGGTTCCCTTAGGACTAGCCTTATGTGAATAAGAATCGGATCTTTTTTATTTTGTTTTATTTTTTCCATCACCTTTTTTTTTTCATTTTTAGATAAAAAAATTTTTAAATTCTGTAGCTGAAAAGTTTTGGAAAACTATCCTATATAATAAAAGCATAATATGCTAAGTGTCCGACTGATCGGTCGAACGTTGGTCAACCGCTCAACCAGTCACTATGAAGTGCACTGACTGGTAGGTTAGCTTGCTGCTGGGGTCTGGCCAATGGGGACTGGGCAAGAGGGCCAGGAATGCCCTGGAGCCCTCCTGCCATCCCTCCCCAGCCAGCCGGCCCCCATTAGCCCTGCTCCAATCACTGGCCAGGCCAAGGGATCCCACCCATGCACAAATGCATGCACTGCACCTCTAGTTCTTAGTAAATAAATAGAAAGATAGGTAGGTAGATAGACAGTATGCATAGAACTTTGTACATAATCCTATATAATAATTGCTGCTTCTAGCCATAGACTTTTTTTTTATTCTTTATTGATTACAGTATTACATATGTCTCCTTTTTCCCCCATTGTCCTCTCCCCGGCCACTCACCCCCCTCCCAGCACATGCCCTCACTCCCCCTAGTCCATCACCTTTTTTTCCCCCCTTGTGTTAATCCATTGAATTGCAGGTTTGACCTACCATCTCTAGGTCAAACTTTTGCCGCTTTTATAATTCTCTCTCTCTCTTTTTTAAGAATTTCATTATAATATGTGTCAGTGAAGATCTTCTGGGGTTGAATCTGTTTGGGTATCTTTGAGCTTCATGTACCTAGATGGCTATATATCTCTCTAGATTTGAGACATTTTCAGTCATTATTTCTTTAAATATGCTTTCTTTCCTTTCTCTCTCACTTATCCTCCCATAATGCAAATATCACTACTATTGATGGTATCCTATAGTTACCATAGGCTTTCTTCACTGTTTTTAATTTTTATTTCTTTTTTTCCCCTCTAACTGTATAATATCAACAGATCTGTCTTTCCGTTAACAAATTCTCTCTTCTGCTTGATAGACCCTAATGTTGAAGATCTTTATTGCCTTTTTAGTTTCATTCATTATATTTTTCAACTTTAGAATTTTGGTTTGGTTCTTTTTTTTATGATTTCTATCTTTATGTTGACTTCTCATTTTGCTCATTTATTGTTTTCCTGAGTTCATTAAGTTGTCATTCTGTATTCTCTTTAATTTAGCTGAGTTATCTTAAGATAATGATTTTGAATTCTTTTTCGGGTAACTCTCAGATCTCCATTTTCTTTGGGGTAAGTTACTGAAAATTATTGTGTTACTTTGGTGACATCATATTTTCTTTTTCATGTTTGTAGTGCCTTGCATTGATGCCTGCATATTTGAGGGGACATTAATTTCTTCTAACCTTTCAAACTGTCTTTGGCAGGGAAAACTTTTACCTGAAAGTGGCTGCAAAGGTGCCAGATGGATGGGATGCAGCATCTCTGGTTCTGGGGAGGGTACAGCAGCAGTCTCCAGTCTCTGTGAAGCTCTGTCAACTGAGGTCAATGGCAGTGAATACTGCAGGAAACTTCAGTGGCTAAGACTGCTGAGGTTCTTCAGGTGGCATTGGCAGCTAGGGCTATTATTGTCCCCACTGGTAAAGTCCTTCTGTTCTTCTTTGTTTGTAGGCAAAACTCTAGCAGAGGTGATCCTTAAGGATGCAAAGTTTGGCATGCTGGCACTCAGAGTGGCAGCAGAGCTGGTGTCCTGAGGCATGGGTGCACTTGCTGTAGTGTCTGAAGTGTGGCCATGTGCAGATCTTCCATGGAACCAGGGTCTGGATCTCTGGGGCTTGCCACAGTGATTCAGGCCTTCCACAGTGACTCAGGCTTTGGATTTAAGGGGGAGATAATGCAGCAGTGGCATAGGCCCAGGGATGACAGGGTACAGCAGTGGCCTAGAGCCAAAGTGCAGGTGTAGCAGGTGTAGCAGTAGCACACCCAGCGGACTGAGGATCAAAGTCTCAACTCTGGCCCCAATGGGCAAGGCACAGAGCAACAACAGTTTAGCCCTAATGATGGTGAGTCGTATCTGTGACTCAAGACCCAGAAGGTGAGGCACAGAGCAGCAGTGTTGGGGTCCAACCCCAGCAGGTCCAGGGGTTCCCAAAGGTGTGGACGGAGACAGCATTCAGTTGATCAGCAGCCTAGCCAGGTTCTAGCCAGGATCTCCAGCCAGGTTCTGTGTTTTATTGTCTTATTACATCTGTATTTATACCAGTTGATTTTAATCCTATCAATTTCTATTCCAAAGGTTAGGGCATTTCTTTTCTCCATTCCAGGGAGTAAAGATTATGTAGCTTAAGCATGATTGTTTGTAGTTAAAGTGATTACCTACCCACCTGGCACTTAGTTAAGGGGTTTTATTCCCTCCCTAACTTCAGGGGAAAATCCCTACCTGGGGAAACAACCTTTCTCGGAGAGGTGACCTTGGTTAAAACACATAGTGCCAAGAAGGGGAGCAAAGATATTAAGAACAGTATGCCATATACGCCAGGTCCCTGGAAACATATGCTGTGCAGATGTTTCTTCCCTGCAGCGACTGTGTCAAGCAGCAAGGATGGACCGGCTTCCAGCACAGCAGCAGCTTGGCCTCTGTGATTGTGGGTCAAAGCCCTGACTCAGAACCCAGGGCCAGTTACAGAACAGCAGCAGCTTGGCCCTTGTTTTGACCATTAAAGCCCTATGTCAGGGACCCAGGAGGCAGGGCACAGAGCAGCTGGTCCCAGTGGTGACAAATTAGAGTTGAGACTTAGATCACAAAAAGCAGCACATGGCAGCAGAAACTTGGCCTGTAGATGGTAGATTCTCATTCACATAAAGTCTGATGAAAAGGGGCATCTCTCCTCCATGTGGTAACTGAGGGACTCATGCTGCCTCCATCTTTTTTGAGGTGAGCTTAAAATATGGCTTTCATGGTTGTTGAATCAGAAGAAGAGCGGGTTGCATGTTCAAAAGTAATATTTCTAGGATCAGATCTGGAAATGGATTACAACTCTTATGTCTACACCCCATTGGTGAGAACCAGGCATATGGTTTACTCTAATTGGAAAAGAGGCCAGGAAATGAACATGTTCAGGAAGAGAAAGGTTAAATGGACTTTAGTGAACATGGAGTATCTTTACCACAGAGAGACTGAATTACAGCATATAATAGGGAAAACCAATAAGCACAGATTTTGAATTACCTCATGCATTTCAAAATTAATAATAGTTTCTTTATGTTCCAAGTGAAAGTTTTGTTATATGAACTTTTCAAAAGATAAAGGCTTGATCACCTGCAAAGTTTCAGTTTATTAGCACCTAGACTAGATATCTTGGGATCAATTAAACCAGAAAAAGCTCTCTCTTAAATGGATTTTTGTCAATTCATTTGGAAAACCACTTGGGTCCATTGGGAGACAGCATGGCTAAAAATCTATTTATAACATTCCTCCTCCTGGCACATTCAATGGCCTTTCCTGGGTCAGGAGAATGTATGAGCTGTCTAAAGTCATCAGCCAGAAAATCATTTGCCAGGTCGCTATTTTAGAAACGGGATGAGAATCAGTATGTGCCTGTTTGTGCTTGTCCTATGAATACATGAGGTCAAGGGCCCCTTGCAGGTATGGTTTGGATTGGGGCGAGGAGTGGTTAAAGAGAGAAGCAGTTTAACTACATCTCCTACCCCAGAATTATTTTCTGAGCCATCAACAAAACAGATGTGGTTCTCCCATTAGCCTGTATTTGTTGTAATTACCCACTAATGTGCCTTTGAGGGATTTAGAGGCACATTAGCCTTGAGTCTTGCAACAACCCCAACAAGCCCCAGGCTGTTGTGCTCTCATGTAACTGAAAACTCAAATTTCTAACCTGCATGTGTTTTAAAGTAGACTGATTATAATTCAACTGAGGATAACCTTATGGTGGGTTTACACTCTATGAGTGTAAAGAGATATCCTTGATTTCCTGAATCCAATCTGTTTTAATTCTAAGAACTTTAGGAAGCAGTGTATATTGTAGAAAGAAGGATATAAGATCTAGAGATCCAGACTTTGATTTTACTCCATTCCTGTTGACTTACTAGCTAAGGAACTTTCAGAAATCAGGAAGCTTCTCAAAACCTCAGTTTTCTCCCTTGTACAATGGACTGATGAGGAAATTGCTGAACCAAAGTGTTGTTTTGAGAATTGAGTGAGATAACAATTTAAAGTAACCAGCACATACTATGTGCTCTGAAATATTAGTTTCTCCTTGCCCACACCTTCTTTTATCTCTGACAAATGTTCTTTTAATTATTTGCTGTGCCTAACTGGATTGCTGCTTCTTGCATTTTTCTACCATAAAATGAAACTCTATAGAACTCTAAATGTTTGAATAATAAATGAAAATTTCATAAAAACCTTTAGTTCTCAGAGGTAAATTTTGGCTAAACTATTTGATTCTTATTAACATGTGTTCATGTGCACAAAAATATATAACCCCTTTTATTTCTATTTCAGGAAATATACTTTAAATTTAAAATTTGAAATACTGGTAATCATGTTCCATCTGTTAAGCTTCTATGCCTAAAGCAATGTACTGGAGATTCCCAAAAAAATAGGTACTTTGGGATAAAGAAGTTGAGAAAATTATTGTCATGAGCTCTCTGAGGATATGTATATTATTACCAAAGGAGTTAATGATGCAGCAAATGGAGACTCCTAGAGCCTAGGGATTCAAGCATCTGTGGCTAATAGACTTATACAGCAGGCACCAAATAAATATCATCATTTATAGGAATTCTTCCACTTACCAAAATATTTAGGAATGGAATTTTAAAATTAATGTTATTCCTGTTTGAGAGTCAACTAGAAAACTGTTTTGCTTTACCTTTGTTGTTGAAAGTCTTCCTAAAATATGTAAGTAGGGTGGATTTCTAAATGGTGTTATAGCCTGGCTCTTCTGATAATACTTTTTTCTAAGAGGAGAAAGGGAGGGAGGAAACAAGATGGCAGCATAGGTACACACTTATACTTGCTGCCTCGCACAACCACATCAAAACTACAACTAAAAGACAAAATGGATATCATCCAGAACCATGGGAAGGTTGGCTGAGTGGAAATTCTACAATTAGAAGGAAAGAAAAAAGCGCATTGAAGCTGGTAGGAGGTGCAGAGGTACGGAAGAGCAGCAGTAGGGAGGTGTGCGTGGAAACAGGCTGGCAACATGGTACGCTGTTGTCTTTTTCAATCGGGAGAGAGATACAAGCTCCCAATTGCCCTGAACTCTAGTTCCGGGCAAGACTCTGGGGACCCAGACTCATATGGAGAGAAACTGGACTGTCTGGCATCGGGCTGAAACGCAAGGGCAGCTTTCTCGAAGAGGTGCTTGCAGTGATCATTGTTCCTGCATGGGGCCGCGGGACACAGAGACCCCGGGACCTCTCTGAGGCAGAGCAGACTGGCAGCCATTGGAACTTGCTCCACCCTGATGATTCCCTGAGACCCCACACCACCCAGTTTACAACCCCACCCAAGCTGTGAGCAGAGGCTTTTGCATATGAATGGCCTGTTCTTTTGCAATCTAAAAGCTAACAAACTGCAGCTGGGTCAAAGAGCGACAAAGCCTCCAAAAGGCCTAGACAGCAGCCTGCATTGCTTCACAGCTGGGCCTCATCTGGGTACTTCCAAACCCCAAACAAAGAGGAGGAATCTGCAGATCTCTGTGTAGCTCCTGCTGGGTGGCCTCAGGCAGTGGCTGACTTTGCACCTCCTTGGAGATCCAAGAGGCAGTGTAACCAGTGGTCAAAGTGAGGCCATACCAGAGTGCAACTCTTCACATCTATAAGCGACACACTCAAGGGGCAGACTCAGTGAGCACCAAAGCCGCACTGAAGCAAGTCCTGACTCATAAGGGTGTCTCCAGCACAGCATTTCTTCCATTGTAGACACAGCTGGTCCTCACAGCCAATTGGCCTGGTGGTCAATTCCTTCCAGTGATACCAACAGCAATCAAGACTTAATTACAACAAGACTGTGCACACAGCCCACAAAGGGGTGCACCAAGAGTTTCAACCTCAGGTAATTAGGGAGGCTGAGCCACTGGACCCTATAGGACACCTAGCACACAAAGCCACTCTATCAACACAGGGAAGCAGCCAAAATGTGGAGACAAAGATACATGTCACAAATGAAAGAAATGGAGGAAAGCAAACTACTAGATACAGAGTTCAAAACCATGGTTATAAGGTTACTCAAGAATCTTCTAGAAACCTCTGAGAAATTTAGTGAGACCCTCAAGGATATGAAAAGGACCAATTAGAAATTAAGCATACACTTACTGAAATAAAGAATAATATACAGAGATCCAACAGCAGACTAGAGGATCCCAAGAATCAAGTCAAAGATTTGAAATACGAAGAAGCAAAAAACACCCAACCGGAAAAGCAAAAAGGAAAAAAAAATCCAAAAATGTGAAGATAGTGTAGGAGCCTCTGGGACAACTTCAAGCATACCAACATCCGAATTATGGGGGTGCCAGAAGAAGAGAGAGAGCAAGATACTGAAAACCTATTTGAAGAAATAATGACAGAAAACTTCCCCTACCTGGTGAAAGAAATAGACTTACAAGTCCAGGAAGAGCAAAGAATCCCAAACAAGAGGAATCCAAAGAGGACCACACCAAGACACATCATAATTAAAATGCCAAGGGCAAAAGACAAAGAGAGAATCTTAAAAGCAGCAAGAGAAAAACAGTTAGTTACCTACAAGGGAGTACCCATACGATTGTCAGCTGATTTCTCAACAGAAACTATGCAGGCCAGAAGGGAGTGGCAAGAAACATTCAAAGTGATGAATAGCAAGGATCTACAACCAAGATTACTCTACCCAGCAACACTATCATTTAGAATTGAAGGTCAGATAAAGAGCTTCACAGACAAGAAAAAGCTAAAGGAGTTCATTACCACCAAACCAATATTATATGAAAGGCTGAAGGGTATTCTTTAAGAAGAGGAAGAAGAAGAAAAAGGTAAAGATAAAAATTATGAACAACAAAGTGACAACAAATACATATCTCTCAACAAGTGAATCTAAAAATCAAGTGAATAAAAAATCTGATAAACAGAATAAATTGGTGAATAGAATAGAATCAGGGGCATAGAAACTGACATTTCTTGGGGGGGGGAAGGGTGTGGGGAGTGAGGGAAGAGACTGGACAAAAATCGTACACCTATGGACAAGGACAGTGGGGGGTAAGGGCATGGGGTGAGGTGGGAATCTGGTGGGAGGGAGCTATGGGGGGGGAGAGGAACAACTGTAATAATCTGAACAATAAAGATTTATTTAAAAAAAAAAAAGAAGAGAAAGGGGAAATGGTATGGTGATAAGACACCTGGACTAGAAGTCACTAGACCTGGAATCTTCACCTAAGATTCTCACCCAATCTAGTCATGCACCTTTAGATATATTACTTTGGTTCTATGGTTTTCATTTTCCACTAGGATATATTTAGTTATTTATAATGTGATATTTAAGCATAATAATTATGTAAAAGATAGCAACATGAGTAGATTTCTTTGGCTGACATCTTTTGAAGATCTATATGACATATTATCATTTGTATTTTTTTAATTTATTTATTTTTTTTATTTATTTATTTTTTTAATATATTTTTTTATTGCTTAAATAATGAATGCAGAGGCTGAGCACATGGGGCGTCCTCGTTAAGTGGCAACCATCATTATCTTCTGACATCCCTCCCCAGGAAGAATCGGTCATGTTTACAGTGCAGGGTTCATTTCACAGCAGATATTAATACTAATATTTATTGATCGCTCGCTCTGTGCCAGGCGCTCTACGAAGC
>NW_005871077.1:979724-1022976 GCF_000147115.1 Myotis lucifugus | reverse complement strand
TGCTGCTCTCCTAATATATAAAAAGCCAGGGGCCGTCACGACCGAAACAACTGGACAGACAACCAAACAGCAGGCTGCGTGGGGCGTCCAGGCCAGCAGGGGGGCAGTGAGGGGCAACCAAACGACCGAAAAGCAGGCTGAATAGGGCTACCAGGCCAGCGTGGGGGGGGCGGGCAATGAGGGATGACCAGGCTGGTGGGGAGGACAGTTGGGGGTGAGATCAGGCCAGCAGGGGAGGACAGTTAGGGGTGATCAGGCAGGCAGGCAGAGGGGTTAGGGGCAATCAGGCAGGAAGGCAGAGGCAGTTAAGGGCAATCAGGCAGGCAGGCAGGTGAGCGGTTAGGAGCCAGTGGTCCCAGATTGCAAGAGGGATGTCTGACCGCCAGTTTAGACATCCCCCAAGGGGCCCCAGATTGGAGATGGTGCAGGCTGGGCTGAGGGATGCCCCCCAACCCCACTCCACCCTGCACAAATTTCATGAACTGAGCCACTAGTAAATAAATAAATATATTAAAAGAAAAACAAATAACACTGAAGACTTCCCAAATTTGGTGAAAGATTTAAACCAAAGACTTTTATTAATAAAAATAAACATACATCCTGGCCTGTTTTTCTCAGTGGATAGGGTTTTGGCCCATAGACTGAAGGGTCCTGGGTTCAATTCTGGTCAAGGGCACAAACCTTGATGATATTTCTCTCTCTCTCTGTCTCTCCCTCTCCCTTCCACACTCTCTAAAAATCAATGGCAAATATCCTCTCGTGAGGATTAACAAACAAAACAAAAAAATTAGGAGTAGTTACATGAATATCAGATAAAGTAGACTTCAGAGCAAAGAAGATTACTAGGAAAAACATGGGCATTACATAATGATAAGAGAATCAATCATCCAAGAATATACAACAATCCTAAATTTATATGCACCAAACAACAAAGCTTCAAAATACATGAAACAAAAACTAGTAGATCAGAAATAAGAAAAAAAAATCCTGAATTTATATTGGAGACTTCAACATCCCACTCTTATCTATTGATAGAACTACTACACAAACTTCAGCAAGGATGAGAACTCAAATAACATCATCTAAATGACATTTATAGAACATTCTACCCAACAACAGCAGGATACAAATTATTTTCAAGAGCCCACAGAACCCTCACCAAGATAGACTATATGGTTAGTTACAAAACAAATTTATTAAATATAAAGAATTGAAGTCATACAAAGTATATTCCTGACCATAATGGAATAAACTAGAAATCAATAATAGAAATACAACAGGAAATTCTTCAGGTGCATGTAAATTAAACAACACACTTTTAAATAAATACATGGCTCAAAGAAAATTTTCAAAAGAAATTAAAAAATGAATAGAACTGAATGAATATGAAAATGGAACATATCAAAATTTTGAAGATGCATCTGAAACAATGCTGAGAGGAAAATTTATAACCTGAATGCTTAAATTGGAAAAGAAGAAAAGTCTCAAGTCAAGAGCCCATGTTCTATCTCAAGAAACTAGAAAAAGAAGAGCAAACTAAACTCAAAGCAAACAGAAGGAAGAAAATAATAAAGATTAGAACAGAAATAAATAACATTAAAAACAGGAAAATTAGTGAAGTTAAAAGCTGGTCTCTTGAGAAAACCCAACAACTAGGAAAACTGATAAAGATAAAAAAAAAAGAGGACACAAATCACCAATGTCATTAATAAAATGGGGGAAACCACAACAAACCTTGCAGCCATTAAAAGGATGATAAAGAAATACCATGAACAATTTCATACTCATAATTCAAGAATTTAGACAAAAAGACCAATGCCTCAAAAGCCACTATATATCAAATCTGTCCAGATTAAGTAAATAACTGAAAGTCCTATAACAATAAAAATAATTCATTTTTGCAAATTTTTAAATCTATTTTTACTGATTTCAGAGAGGAAGTGAGAGAGAAAGAGAGAGAGAGAGAAAGAGAGAGAGAGAGAGAGAGAGAGAGAGAGAGAGAGAGAGAGACATCAATGATGAGAATCATTGATCAGCTGCCTCCTGCATGCCCCCTACTAGGGATCAAGCCTGTAATGTGGGCATGTGCCCTGACCAGGAATCGAGCCATGACCTCCTAGTTCATAGGTTGATGCTCAACCACTGAGTAACACCAGCCAGGCATTTTGCAATTTTAAAGCTCCTAAAAAATAGTTTCACTGGAGATTTTTACCAAGCATTAAAAGAATTCACATCAATTTATACAAGCTCTTCCAGAAAATTGAAGAGGAGAGAATATTCCCAACTCATTTTAATGATACCAAAATTGAACAAATGTAAAAAGAACAAAAAAGAAAAACTATAAATCAATATATCCCATAAGTTTAAACACAAAAATCCTGCACAAAATATCAAATCCAGCAATATATAAAAAGAATACTATCTACAACTGTATGGCATTTCTTTCAGGTATGCAAGGCTGATTCAATATTTGAAAAGTAATCACTGTAATTCAACATATTAACAACTTAAAGAAGAAAGATCACATGATCATATCAATTGATACAATTTGACAAAATTCAACACCCAGTTATGTTACAAACTCTCAATAAATTAGGAATAGAGAGGAACTTTGTCAACACCATAAAGAGATCCACAAAAATTTTTCAGCTTACACTGTGCTTAACTGTGAAAGAACAAATGCTTCCCCTCTAAGATCTGTAACAAGGCAAAGATATCTGCTCTTACCACTCCTATTAAACATAGTAATGGAAGCTCTATCCAGTGCAGTAAGGCAAGAAAAAGAAAAAAATGGGTGGGGGGAGAGGGGGCCATAAAGATTGGATTAGAAAAATAAAACTGTCTCTATTTGCAGATGAGATGATTGTCTACATGGAAAACTCCCAAAGAATATACAAAAGACTTCTAGAACAAGTAAGTGAGTGCATTAAGGTCACAGGATACAAGATTGGCACACATAAAAAACAATTTTATTTTTCTATGCTAACAATGAACACATTTAAACCAAAATAAAAAGTGCAATACCATTTGCAATTGCTCCAATTCAACAAAATGTGTAACAAAATCTGTATGCTAAAAATTACAAAGTTTTCATTAAAAATCATAAAAGAACTAATAATTGGATAAATATACTGTTAATGGGTTGGAAGAGTCAACATAATAAAGTTTTCAATTCTTCTCAAACTGATCTATAGGTATAATGCAATACCTATCAAAACCTTAGGGAAAAAAATTAAATACATATAACTTATTCTTAAATTTAAATGGAAAAAGAAGGCATTGAAATAGCCAAAACAGCTTTGAGAACAAAGAATAAAGGAGGAGGAATCACTCTTTCTGATATTAGAGTTCACTCCAGAGCTACAATAATCAGCACAGTGTGGTACTGGTGGAGTGATAGATAGTTACATAAATCAGAACAGGGTAGACACAAATATGTCCATTTAATTTTTTACCTAAAAGCAAAAAACAATTAAGTAAAAGAAAGACAGCTTTCTTTTTTAAAAAATTGTACTGGAAAATTGGTTATCTATAGAGGGAAAAACTAAGCCTCAACCTAAATCTCATTCCTTACACAAAAGTTAATTCAAAATGCATCATGAACTTAAATATAAATTACAAAAATATATAATTTTTATAAGAGAAATAGGGGAAAATCTTTAGGACCTAGGACTAGGCAAAGATTTCTTAGACTTCATTACCAAAAGCATGATCCATAAAAGGAAAACTTTATAAACATCAAAATTTTAAAACTTTGTTCTGTGAATGAACCTGTTAAAAGGATAAAAAGACAAATTACAGACTTGGAGAAAATATTTGCAAATTACCCAACAGAAGACTCATATCTAAAATATAAAAGAGCTCTTAAAACTCAACATTTTAAAAAATCCAATTAGAAAATGGACAAAGACATATACAGATTTTTCACATAAGAATAATTATAGATTGCAAATAGAACTATAAAAAGATGTTAAACATAATTAACCACTAGAGAAACTCAAATTAAAATCACAATGACATATCACTATATACCTATTTAAATAGGTAAAATAAGAAAATAGTTACACTACCAAATGCTCGTGATGATCTGGAAAAACTGAATTACTCATACATTTTTAGTGGGAATGTAAATGCCACAACCACACTGGAAAATACTTTGTTGTTTCTTTTAAAACTAAAACTGGACTTACCATACAACCTGGAAATTCACTCTTGGGCATTAATTCCAAGGAAATAAAAACTTACTTTTATATAGAGACCTGTACAAGATATATAGCAGCTTTATTCATAAGAATCAAAATGAAGAAATAGCCAAAATGTCCTTCAATGGGAGGATGTTTGAACAATCTGTGTACCCCAATATCATGGGTACTATTCAGAAATAAAAGGAATAGACTATTGATACATGCAACAAGCTGGATGAATTTCAAGGAAATGATGCTGAATGAGTGAAAAGGTCAATCTCTAACAGTTATATACTGCATGATTCCATTCATACATTAGTAAAATAATCTAATCTAATAAAAGAGAAACATGCAAATTGACTGTACCTCCACTATACCCACCAGCCATGCCCACCAGCCAATCAGGAGTGAATATGCAAATTAACCCAACTAAGATGGTGGTTAATTTGCATACTAGGCACCAGTGGCCTTCGTCTGGGAAACATCATAGGTTTCCCAGGTCACTCCGAGGTAGGCCCCATGTGGGCCCTGAGCATCCTAGGAAGGGCCTGAGCCAGGGGGCTCTTAGGCAGGGCCTGAGCCTGCAATCAGAGCTGAGGGGGCCCCTGCCCATGCCTAATGCCCCGGCCAGAGGCCTGAGGCCTGGGCAGGGGCTGAGCCAGGGAAGGGTGTGAACTACAGAGGAAACACCTTTTCTGACCGCTCATTGGCTAAGCTCCCTGTATGCCACTGGTAATATTCTTAGTAACTTGGGTAATAAGAATCCAAGAAGGTGATGTAGGGTTTTTCCACCTCACTCCTGGAGAAAAAAACGAAGGTCCGCTGCTGGAGGGCTAAGAAATGTCATATCCTGCCCTAGCTGGTTTTGCTCAGTGGATAGAGCATCAGCCTGCAGACCGCAGGGTCTGGGTTTGATTCTGATCAAGGGCACGTACCTAGTTGCAGACTCCTCACTGGCCGGGGCCCAGGTCAGGGCTCATGCAGGAGGCAACCAATCAAAGTGTTCCTCTCACTTTGATGTTTCTCTCTCTCTTTCCCTTTCTCTTCTACATTCTCTAAAAATCAATGGAAACATATCCTCAGGTGAGGATTAAAAAAAAATAATAAAGAAATGTCATATCCTATGAAAGACACATCTTGAAAATGCCTAAAGAAAGTTGTCATTTTTTCATAGTGAAGGGACTGGAGTCCGTGTTGATGAAAACACCTTGGTGGCTTGTGGTGATTGGCAGTGGCTGCAGCAGTGGGGTGATGGGGCTGGCACCTTCCCCTGATCAGCCTGGTCGCCTCCCACAAAGGGAGGCCAGACTGCGGCTTAGGCCCACTCCCCAAGGTGAGCAAGGAGTGGGCCTAAGCCATCAGTAGGACATCCCCTGAGGACTCCCAGTATGTGAGAGGGGGCAGGCTGGGTTGAGGGACCACCCCCACCCCCCAGTGCACGAATTTTGTGCACCGGACCCATAGTTCTATATAATAAAGGGCTGATATGCAAATTGTCCCCTTGACTGGGAGTTCAACCAAGAGTTCGACCAGGGCGTGGGGCTGGCCTGCCACCACCTGTGGCCCCTCCCCCTGGCCGGCCCGGCCCAATCGGCCCCAAGCAGGGTGGGCTGGCCGGACCCCACCCATGCACAAATTCATGCACTGGGCCTCTAGTGTAATTATAGAGATGGAGAGCAGATTCGTGTTTGCCCAGGGGTGGAAAGGGAGTAGATGTGACTATGAAACAGTAGTACGAGGGAGCCTTGTGGTGATGTTAGTTATGCACCCTGTTTGTGGTAGTAGTTACACAAAGCTACACAAGTGACAATTTCAGAGCTACACACACACACACACACACACACACACACACACACACATGAGTGCTGTATAATGTGACATTTGAATAAACTGTAGATTGTACCAATGTCAATTTCCTTCCTGGTTGTGATATTATACTATTATCATGCAAGATGTTAACTTTGAGGGAGATTGGATGAAGGGCTGCTGAACCTCCTGTACATTTTTTAGAACTTCCTGTAACTCCATAATTATTGCAAAATAAAAAGTTAAAAATAATAGTAAGTGCCATTTAAAATATTGCTTCAGGAAAAACACATATTCCTCTGTAGTTCATTATTTTTCTCCAGAACTTTCCAGAAAGAACAGGCAGTATCCAGGATAAAAATGGGAAATAATAGCACAATAAAAAGGAAGACATCTTGAAATTATTTGGTTTTTAATGACCTTGCTACACTTACCATCACTCAATCCAAAATAATTTGTCTGGGCATGAACAATTTTTAAAAATGAAAAAGAAAAAAGGCTTCATGATATTTTATTGGTCTCTCTCCCAGGTGGATGTTAAAGACAAATCCAGGTGCTATTGAGTTTGGTACAATCTGAGTTTAAAGAAAAGTGGGCCACTGTGGTTAGAATTGTCACCTAAACCTTGAGGAGCAAACAGGAGAAAAGGAAGAGACCTCAGCTCAGGCATCTGAAATAAGCTGCTTAAGAAAAGCAGTTACAATAGTAAGCTCTATTGCCTACTTTGTATAAAATGCAAGACCAGCTTCAACTGGGGGAAAAAGGAAAAAAGTTTGAGGAGGAAGAAATTGAGGGAAAAAATCCCCAGGAGAAATTCGCAAGTGGAGAAAATACACAGAAGCAAGCTCATGAGAAAAACTGTGTCAAACAGCCAGATACGAGTTGTAACAACTGGTACTGTCTTACTCTGTGCGATATTTTTCTTCCAGCAGAGACAAACATAAACTACTTTGGAAACCTGGATTATATTACCATTTAATTGTTTGCACAGAATTAAATGGTTTGAGGAACTACTCGATCACAGAGCCTTGCTCCTTTGTACTCACTATCTTAAATAAATTGTCCTGTTTGCCCATTTGCTTTTCTACGGAGAGGCTCCGTCCTGTCTCTTATTTTTTTTTCAAAAGCTAATTTCTGCATTTTAAAATTCATTTTTCAAGACTCTATTTAGCTGAGATGAGAGTGAAACCATTTAATGACTGAAGTTTGAAATCTAAGTAGACAAAATTATGTATGTAGATCATTAGAAATACATGAGTGGCCTCCCTGGTTTCCTGTCTAGGGAAAGCTTATCGTTAAATGTGCTTTCTAGCCATTACTAAAACTGAAGCAACACCCAGTTCAAATCTCCCAGACCTTAATTTATATTTCCAACAGCAACAGCTCTTTTCTGCAAACAATGGAAAACCTTATTATGGGTTTAAATTCAAATTCTTCATTTGGAATTTGTGAATATGGGGGTATTCTGGGAAATGTCCAGAAAAAAAATCCTGCCAAGGATTCAGCAAACAGTTACATAACCGTCTTTTTATCTGGGGTATTGACCCAGCCATTCATTTATTCCATGTTTGCTGGGGTGAGTTCAGCAAAGCTGGTTGCCAAGACAACCATAATCCCTGAACAGAGCCAGCTCCATTGGTGGTCAGTTACAACAGGCTTTGTCCTGTCCTGTTCTGTAACCAACTGAATGGAGACACAGAAAACAAGCACCTTCAGTAAACATGACCTCATGAGGGTGGCAGACTCAAGCTAACTAAACCAAACTGCTGGAAAGACCCTGCAAAGAGCCAGGACTCATATGAACAGAGGCATCACCTCCCAAAGAAGTTTCTTTCATAAAAAGTTTCTTGGTTGTTGCATTTAATGACATAAAACTATCCTATTTACCTCCAGGGCCTAGGAATTATCTTTTGATTGAACTTTTCTAATAACTGTATGAGTGGATGGATTTGGAACTCTGAAAGGGGCACAGTTTGGAGGGGAAATTAGTTTCCTACTGAAATCTGTAAGGCCAAAGGATAAGGAGGATTGAAGGGGAAAAGATGAGTGAGATGGTGAGCAGTCCTGGTGGACCTCCAGTTCTAGCTGGGAAAGGGCAGGTTTGTGCCTTGTAGGATCTATGAGCATGTGACCCCTTCTTGTAGGGCCAGCAAGTCGCCCTTCGTCAAGAGCAGTCCTCACTCTACCCTATGCCAACAGCCCTCTGGAGCCTCTCAATATGAGGGGGCCCAGCACCTTGTGGAAAGTGATTTTTGTTTTGTTGTTGTTGTTGTTTTTAAATATGTTTTTATTAATTTCAAAGAGAGGAAGGAGTGAGAGAAAAAGATAGAAATATCACCAATGAAAGAGAAACATCAATGGGCTGCCTCCTGAACGCCCCCTACTGGGGATCAAGCCTGCAACCTGGGCATGTGCCCTGACCAGGAATTAAACCAGTGACCTCCTGGTGCATGGGAAGACACTCAACCAACTGGGTCACACTGGCCAGGCAGGCAAGTGTTTTTTTAAGTTCAGAGCTTGCTGGCAATTGCAACTTGTTTCACTGCTCTGCTTCAATTAATATTTATTGAGGGTGCTGTACAGCACTGGATTACTTGACTTTAGGATAATTAAAATGTGAATCCAGATTAATAGAAAGAGTCGTGTATGTAGTCCTTAGCTGAGAATCTTAGAGTTTCATAACCACTTAATACCTGATTTCTTTAAAATTCATTTTGTCCAATATCCCTCTCCAGAGAGAGGAGGAAATCATTAATTTTATAGTGAGATATACTGACAGGAAGAATTTATTTCAAGCTGAAAGCAGTTCCTTTGGTGGTACTTTCTTCGGGTCTGCTTAACTAAACCAGTGTGGTTTGTGTATTCATGTGTGAATTTTAGGGTTGTTTCTATCGTGTTGTCACATGGTTGTGCCCACAATCATCTGGAGAATGTGTGAGATGCACAGATGCCAGGCCACATTTCACACATGCAGAAATGGAGGCATGAAGAAGTCCAGCACTCTGTTAAGGTCACACAGGTGGTTAATGACAGAACAAGGTTGGAACCCAGGTAAATAGATCTGGAGTGAATTCTCAGCCCCTACACTACACGGGGCCCAGTGATGTCATGTTTGCCATGAAAACTCAGCCCTTTATGACTCTACTAAGAACTTCCTCATTCAACAGTCTTGTCCTCCATTTATTACAGTTCATGAGCTACTTATCACACAATATTGATACAGAAGAATGCACCAGAATTAGATTGAATTCTTTCCCAGAAAAATGGAGAGGCAAAATTACACTTCTTCTTTCACTTAATTAAAGTCCTAGAGGACAGTGTCTGTGCATACTGTTAGGCATAAAAATGGGTGAATAGCCCAGCCGGGTGTGGCTCAGCGGTTGAGCATCGACCCAGGAACCAAGAGGTCACCGGTTCGATTCCTGGTAAGGGCATATACCCGGGATGCCAGCTCGATCCCCAGTGTGGGGTGTGCAGGAGGCAGCCAATCAATGATTCTCTCTCATCATTGATGTTTCTATTTCTCTCTCCCTCTCCCTTCCTCTCTGAAATCAATTAAAATATATATTAAAAAATTATCTATTAAAAAATGGGTGAATGGATGAAGGTTGGAGAATGGGGGAAGGTTAGGTTGCCCTGACCCTAATTCCTTATCCTACAGCTAATAGTGTGTCTGACTAATCCAGAGAAAGCACCAGTCTCTGGGTTCTGTGGCAGGGCCAGGTTGTCTGCACAACCTCGAGGCTGACTACAAACTATTTCAGGAGATCAGTGGCAGCTCCAGTTCCACCCCTAACATGCACTGGCCATATCTGCTTTCATACCCACAAGTCAAAACCCATTTTCACCATCAACAAGGGGCCATACTCATTCTGCAATCACTTTAAGTTTTATATTATTTATAATAAGCCTACCACTAGCTAAAGCTTAGGCTATCCTGTTGTGGGATTTTTAAAAATATAAACAATTGTCATATGCAGAAACTTATGGAATGGCCACTATCAGCCATGTGGGCAAGTTACCACCACAGTGTGCCCATCACCATGCCTTCCTCCAAGTATCTGTGTGTTGGCCACAGTCAGCCCTTCCCTCTGTTAAAAGTCACACTCTCTACTCTCAAGGAGCTCAAAACAGTGTGCCTGGTCACCACTTCCTCTTCAATAGTGGCATGCCAAAAGAAAAAGAAAAAAACTGGTTTGCCACATTTGAGATGCTGCCAACCTCTGATCCTACAGAAATTGTCATTGCAATGGTCTCTGGACAAGCTGTGTGGGCCTTGGTGGCCTCACAGAGAGCAACTACTGTCCTTTTCATCCACAGCCCGGTCTGCGGCGGTCTCCCCAGGGTGCTCCCTCTCTGGGCGTGCTGTTTCTAGAGCATTGCTGTTTTTAATTAAGGAGAAACAGGGAAACTCTCATGCTCCTCACTTCTCAGTGTGGATGCTCAGGCTCAGCCTTACTCAGGCCTGCATGGCACCTTCGCTAGAGCCTGGGGCCCACCCTAATTGGCTGCATAAATTTACATGCGACTTTAATCCAAAATAGACGCACAACCCAACTCTTGCTGGGCCGGCTTGTAGAGTACACAGAACAGGCTCTTCCTCATGCAGGCGCTGATAAGCACTATTTGATGGTACTCTTCCTTGTGAAGCCTAACAGCTTCCTTCCATTGTCATCTGCAACAATGACAGCCCTTGGCTGCTCAGCTTCCCTCTTTCCCTGGAGTATGGAGCCAGCTGAAGTGCACATTCCAGAACTTGGGCATGCCCACTGCCCCATCATTCTCCCTTTGAGGGTCATCAGTGTAAATGCAGGCTCAAGTTCAACCTCCTTGGGAAATGTTTCTAAAATAAGAGAAGTGTATGCAGAGTCCAGAATCGTCCTAAAAATTGTCCCCCAGCCACAGCGCATTTTCATCCTGTGCACCCGTGGTGCATGTGGAGCTACCAGTGCTCTGCCCATATTTACTGCAAAGGGTTTGCTTCAGTCACATGCTGAGGAGGAACTCCCGGGGAGATGAATGCCATTACAAATCTTGCCCTCAACATGAAACGCCAGTGATTGTTTATTAAATTGCTCTTCAAAGAGAAAATACTGGCAGGCAAGTATCATTAAAATGGAAGCAAAGGGAAATGCTGTAACCTTCAACATGGCGTTTTTCTCCATTAACCCCAGACCAAGACCACTGGAACGGCCAGTAGAAACTTCTGGCCCTAAGCCCCATCAATTACTTTCATCCTAGCTCAGGGAGGGGTAATATAAACCATTCAATTTAAGTACTTCCAAACATCCGCATGAGAAAAAAGACCCCAAAACCCCTTAACCTAACTCCACTGTCTCAATGGCTGTTGAGGACAAATTGCATTATCCACAAGTAACATTAAACATAAAAGACATACCCTCCAGTGAAAACCTTGCACAACTTTTCCAAGTAAGCAGAATTGATCACAGGGAACAATTACCATCTCCAGTCTGAGTATTTATGACATAGCAGAGAGCCCATTTAAAATAACCAGTGGCTCATAATTTTTAAAAGAGCCACAAGGAGAGGGGAAAGGCTTTTCTAAGCTTGTGATGGAAAGGAAAAAAAGTAAAACTTCTTTCTTAATCGCCCTCTCCATTTGGTGCCCTCCACACATCTTGTTTTTCCTTCCTCTTCAGAATCCCCATACCTTTCATCATCACCTTCACTAATGGACCTGTTAGACAACAATGTTAAGATGGGACATGCTGAAGGAACTATAGTTTCCTTCTGCTTCTATCAGTATAGGAATACTGTGATTCATGCAGTTCATTGATAGATGGATTCATTCACTCATTCATTTGTCCCTTCATTGAATAAGCATGTATGAGTGGTTAGTACATGCCAAACATTGTTCTAGGTGCCAGAGTTAAAACAGTGAACAGAAGAGATGACTCTCCTGTCCTCATGCAGCTTACCCTCTAGTGGGAAAGATTAGACAATATCCAAATAAAAAAGTGAAATAGCCTCATTTCAGGTCATAAATTCTGTAAGAAGAATAAGGAGTGCAGCTATGGCTATATTAGGTAGCATAGCCAGGGCCTCAGTGAACTGAGGGAGTGAGCCACAGCAATTTCTAGTCTATTACTCAAAGGGAATAATGGAGAGCCTTCAAATTACTTTCAATATTTCAGAAGTTCAATAGAAACTGCATTCTACCTATGTAAGTTAATTAATATGATTCTTAGCTTTGGTAAGAAATACAACCATTTGATATGATTATTACTAATTATCTCCACCTAATCAACCAAATGAGTAATCCTGATAAAATTTGATTGAAATATAGAAAAATGGGTTACAACTTAACAAGTTATCAGTGGCTGTGAGTGGCAAATATTTGTGATAAAATATTTGAGGCTGCCATCTATCAGACTAGACCCCTTCTATTTCCAGAATGGATCCTGAAAGTGTTCCTATTGTCCAAAAGAGAAACAACACTTTTGTGTTGAACACAGCTGATTTTCAGCCATGTAGTAACCAATTTCTCTCCCCTGTCCTATAACCAGATTATTTTTCTGTGATTTACTATGATTTTAGTAGAGACTGTGCATGGACAGAGGAAATATAGCTGATAACATTTTAGCCTCGAAAGATCTCCTTTTGAGGGCAATGATAAGAGGAAAAGTTGAAACTCTTAGCTTAAATAAAATTTAATAGAAACATTGGATTTCTGTTGCTCATTCTCTTCATGTTTCCCCATTGTTTCAGGTATGCAAACATTCATACAACTTTCATTAAGAAACATTGTGCATATTTGCTAGATGCCAGCATACAAAATGCCATGTCTTCCCTCAATGTGCTAATAGTCTAGGGTCCCTAAGAGTGTATTAAATAAATACAGATGTAATGCATACTTGAAATATAGGTTAAGTCTTACATTGTATTAGTCAGGATTATGCTGTAGTAAGAAACAATTCCAAATTTTGGTGATTTAAAGGTACCAAAGTTTATTTCTCACTCATGCCACATGTCCATTGAGAGTTAGCAGGAGGCTTAAAAGTGGAAGGTGGTAAGTGTCATACAGAAGAGTCAGTTCTTCATAAATTTCAGGCATCCAGGTGAATGAAGCAGCCACTATCTTGAATTTTATTGGTTTCCATGTCAGAGAGAAAAGACAACCCTGGAGAATCTCAAACAGGAGACTAAAGCTTCTAGCATAGAAGTGACAGGTAGAGTTTTCTATTATAACTCATTGGCCAGACTAGTCTCAGGGCACCACCCACCCACAAGGGAGCAGGTAGTAGAATCCTAACATGTACCCAGTAAGGTAGAGAACTGGAAATATTTCATGAACAGCAATTATGATTATTATACCTATAAAAGAGTCAAAGACCTGGTCTCTGGCTTTAAGAAGCTTTCCTGCTAAAACAAAATTTGTTTCATCAACAAAGAAACTAAAACTTCTGCATCTCCTTAAAGGCCTAGTTTAACAATGCCTTGGGGAAGTATAATTATTTGGTTATTTATATCATCATGTTGAAACGTCCTGCTTAATTGTAAAGTATGCCCTCTATTTGCCCTCCACTTCTTCATGGGCTTTTGCAGGGTGTCGGTGAGCCTTCAGAATTAATACGCAAATGTAGTGTCCCTATGTATTTTCCAGGGAGAAGGCTTCTATCTTTTATTCAGTTTCCAAACAAGTTCTTGACCCAGATTAATTAAAAACAAATGAATTTAAAAAAAGAAAAATGTGTGGGACTGGGGCTGGGGAAAGAAGGAGGAATGGTTAGAAGAAACAAAGCATTCCTGTAATGAAGTAGATTATGTGGAGGGAATGAGGAGAGGATTACTTTCTAATCAGAACACAAATTCAGTCAGTGATTTCACATAATAGTTGTGTGTGATATAAATATATGTATGTATATGTGCACATGTATGCATACATATACATATATGTGTGTATATATATATTGATAAGCCACATTGGCCTCCAAAAGTTATAAATCCTGTCAAAACTCACATAGCTAGGAAGATATTGAGGAGCATTAGGAGACATCAGGACGACTTCCTGACTCAGTGTTCTTTCCTTAAAGATATGTAAACCAAATAATTACTTTTATTCAAAGTAGAGAGAATCACAACAGCATCTCATCAAGGTTATTCTAAGTAATATAATGGCAATGTCTTATCATACAAAGGAGCTCACTGCAGGGGTCATGTTTCACACTGGCCTCCTGGCCAGGCATGGTGTGCCAGGATTCTTGCACATCAACTTCTCAGGGCTCATCCTCTCCCAGGCCTCCATGGACCAGTCCAACTCCATATTTCTATCTAGCTGTGCACCACATATAGGTGATAAGTGAACAAGCAAATCCCTCCTTAAGTACTCAAATACAGATGAAATCTGAGGTTTTTATTTACAATTATTAGCTTCTGAGAGAATCATAAAATGAGTGAAGTTATGAACAACCTCCCAACACAGACACACACATCCTGACACACTCATTTGCCTCCTTCCAGCCTGAATCACATGACCAAGGGCTTGTATAGCAAAGAATTCTAAATAACTCAGATCTAATCACAAGGGCAGGAGGCAGAGTCCATCAGACTCCTTAAAACATGCGTCCTGATTCCCCACTCCTCCAGAACAGGGACACCCAGTTCCCAGCTTATTC
This sequence comes from Myotis lucifugus, assembly GCF_000147115.1. NCBI lineage: Eukaryota > Metazoa > Chordata > Mammalia > Chiroptera > Vespertilionidae > Myotis > Myotis lucifugus. The sequence goes on along the minus strand of NW_005871077.1, from coordinate 1,008,350 downwards.
GACCCCAAGGTGCTGTTTCTGCACCCAATTGGCTTTGAGAACACACACACACACACACACACACACACACACACACACACACACTTCTGGCATTTCCTCTCTTTTTGCACCTGGAAACTCAAGGCAACCTGTCCCGGACCATGTTAACCAATCAGATTGGGCACCTGGGCGCAATGCACCGGCTTGCATTCAGCCCCAAGGCCCTGATTGACATCTCTAGACAGCAGGGACCCCTTTGGTGCTGACTTTGGTGTCGGGGACCCCTTTGAGGTCCCTGAAACAAAATGGTTGGTCCAAGGCCTCCCAGAGACACCGGCTCCTTCTTCGCTGGATTCTCCACAGGTGCTGTTGGCTGTGCTCTGCAGTTCCTGCTGGGGATGCGCATCACCAGGGCTGCACTGATGCACTGGGTTCCCAGCTGCCAGGAATGTGGCGACGGAGGGAGATGCTGCCTTCCTGCATCCTCAGGCACAGACCCTGCCAGGACCACGCACTCCCCGGGGCCTTTTCCCTGCCCAGCCCTGCATGGCCAGGCGAGGGGCTCTGGCCTGACCAGCATCGGGGTTCCCTGAAGGGGGCCTGGGACGTCTGGAGGCCAGGAATGGGAAGTAGCTCTCTTGGGGAGCCAAAGACGGCCCCCCTTTGTGGTTACCCTGACACACTCCCCACCTCCACATGTTCTTCTGCTTGAATCTGGAGCACCAAAGCACATCTCAAATCCCCCCAAAAGAACACGTGCCTAAAAAAATGTGGGAGAAAGGATTGCTGAGCAACAGTAGCTTTCGCTTCCTGGCTCATCACACTCAATGACGCCATTCCTTTTCACCCCAAACAGAATGACTTGTGGCAACAAGGTAAACAAGTGTCATCTCAGGTGCCAACTGCGTTCGTTAGTGACTTTGGGGAGCACCGTGTCAAGAAAGCTCCCAAGGCTGAATTCACTGAGTAGAAAGGAGTGTCGCTGTCCTTTACTAACTCCATGCACCGATGAGAGATTGGGGGAGGGGAGGGAAAGTCATAGCAGAGGTTCCATGTAATTGTCATCAACAGAGGAAATGCAGCACTCATTTGGGGTCATACTGTCAAGCATTTGAAGCCTGACTTTATCACTTACCGGCTGTGTGATCTTGGGCAAACTTCTTAACCTCTCTGGGTATCAGAAAACATTATCACTAAATGGGACTCATACTGGAAATTATTGTGAAAGAGACAAGATTTCACATACATAACATGTCAAGATCACTACCCTGAGAGGCAGAGGTTGGTCCACCCACCTGAAACCAGCTGGATATAAGACTGTTCCTGGGTCGTGACTGTGATGTGGAGTGGATGGCAGGGTGACTATCAGAGCAATGTTCTTTGCAGTGAGGCAGGCAATGAAATCAGGGGTAGATGCAGAGCAGAAATCAAAGGACGCAGACCTGGGAAAAGAGTAGCCCATACAGCTCCCAGTGGAGGGTGAGCCGAGTGGAAATGGCTATGGCGGGTTTTCATAGGCTCCAGGAGGATGCTAAGAGAACCTAGAAGACGGGAGCACACAGACCTGAGGCTCCGGCCTGGGCAGAGGAGGTACACTGTAAATACTTCACTTCTCCTCACCATCACCCACCCCTTCTCACTGCCAGTTTCTCCACAGCGTGTGCCAGGTGGCACCAAAGGGAATGAAAGGTTAGCAGAAACACCTTCACTTGTTGCCTTTGAAGTACCCTGATGACCGCAACTATCCGGTCCCTCCCTTCAGTTCTTCCAGACAATCTCTGCCTGCTAAGGTGTTCTGTTCAAAGGTGCCATCTTCCCCTCATAGGACAGAGCAGGCCTGGAAAAGGGGAATGCCATGGGCCACAGGAGGGTGAGGTGCTGGGCACAACCTGTGTGGCCGAGGGATGACAAAGGCAGCCAGGAGCAGCACAGTCGGAGGAGCAAATCATGGAGGGAAAGAAGCACGAAGGACTGATGAGAGGAGCCTCTGGGCAGATGCCAGAGCAAGCAGGGCTGCAGAGCAGAGAAGAGGCAGGGAGCTGGGGCCCACGGCTGCACGGGGAAGGGGCTCAGAGCAGACCAGCAAAACCAAGCACAGCAACGGATGTGCTGCCCCTGTTGGATGTGTCCCTTGACCCAGGAACAAACTTTGTGTTTAGCATTTGGCTACTGAAAAAAGATACGTTACATACAATGACAAAAATCGCCACTTTGTGCTTTTCTGAAATACTGAGAAAACTATTACTCAGTATTAACTAGGTGAGGAGCCTATCTGATTAGCAAAAAGTAGGAATGATGGAATATGTAAAAATAAATGTAGTTTGATCACATAGCAAGAAGGTATTAAAACTTATATCGTGTAAACATAGTGTCAGGAATATTCTTGAATGAATATCTGTCCATAAATATGTATTGTTTGTTGCTTCTTCTTGTGAAACTAAATACTGTGTGATGGATGTGGAGAGAAAGGGAAGGACGAAGGAGGGCTGGGGTGGTGGGAGATGGTTCCTACACACAAAAAGTTTACATTGGTTGAGGAGTTGGAACATCAATACATGAAACTATCAGTCAATAAAATCCACGAATTGCCCTAGCTGGTTTGCTCAGTGGATAGAGTGTCGGCCTGCAGACTGAAGGGTCCCAGGTTCGATTCCTGTCAAGGGCACATGCTTGGGTTGTGGGCTTGATCCCCAGTAGCGGGGGCATGCAGGAGGCAGCTGATCAATAATTCTTTCTCATCATTGATGTTTCTATCTCTCTCTCCCTCTCCCTCATCTCTGAAATCAATAAAAATATTTTTAAAGATAAGATAAATAAAATCTGCAAATTACATACTAGTATAATAAAGGGCAAATTGTGTGGTACAAAGCAGAGTCAAAGAAGAGCTGAGTAGCTGGTGGTTGGGGGCTGGCTTTGTGGAGAGAGACTTCTTCGAGGTTCTGCAGTTCTGGGAGATCCTAATCTGAGAATTGGAGGGTCCATGGCAAGGATCTTCAGGGTGTTGATGAGTCCTCAAAATTAACATGCAAGTGTAGTGCCCCTATGTATTTTCCAGGAAGAAAGCTTCTATCTTTTATTTAATTCCAAATAAGTTCTTGACCCAGGTTAATTAAAAAACAAAGGAATTACAAAAATAAATAAAAATGTGTGGGTCTGGGGGTTAAGGGAGAAGGAGAAATGGTTAGAAGAGGGTGGATTTTACGTGGTACAGGCGGAGGGGGGGCAGAGAGTAGAAAGTGTGAGGTACAGGTGGATTTTAAAGTATTGTACAGAATTTAGACTTGAGTATTGTAAGTAATGGGAAGTGACATGAGGAAACTGGTGTTTATGGAAGCAAAATGGGTTTGTAGTAAGCAGACGGCTGGGCAGAACAGAAGGACCTTAACGTATGCAACAAAATGGGTACCTGAGTTGTAAGTTTGTTTCTCTAAAATTCTAGTGTGAAGGCACTTTGTTGTTGCTGTTACTCATAGCCACAGCTCATGCTGGAAAAGGGACTCATGTTCCACAGAACCCGGTGATTTTGCTGAGCACCTAATGGCTCTGGGTATGTGCACCAGTTATAAAGCTTTGTGTCTAGGTTCCAGATCCTTCTCCGTGCTTCACTCTGTGGTGCTGAGGCTGGACGGTGCAAACCACATTTCTGCTTGGCCACCTCGTCTGTATTAGAGTCCACCAAGAGGAAACTCAGGAAGGGGACTGCAGGGCTGGCGAGGAGGAGGGGACTCCTTCCTGTCCGCGTCCTACTCCTGTGGGTACCAGTCCCACAGCACTGCCCTGCAGCACGGGCAGTTCCCTCCCGGAGCCTCAGCTGAACCCCGCTGACAGTTTTCCACCTCTTGCAGAACTAGCTTCAGCACAGATTTGGGGCTTAGCTCCTTAGACCCCCTCCTCCAAGCTCAGCAACACCAGCTCCCCAAGGCCTGCCTTCAGGCTTCTGTGTTTTCCTAATTCTAAGCCCTTCCCTTGATCTCCCAGTCCTGGAGGTGGTAGCTGCTCCCTGCAGTTACTTTCTCTGGGCGTTTCAGTGTACTCTCTGTCATTTCAGTTAACTAGTTAATGACATTATTCTAGTTAGCAATTCTTTATATTAAACTAGAGGCCCGGTGCACAAAATTCGTGCACTGGGGGGTAGAGGCTCCCTCAGCCCAGCCTGCCCCTCTCACAGTCCGGGGGTCCCGGCTGGGGGCGGGGCTTAGCAGTGCGGGGCTCAGGAGGCACGGGGGTCCCGGCTGGGGGCTCAGGTGGCACACAGGGGTCCTGGCTGGGGGTGGGGCTTATGCCCCGCTGCCCAGGGCTGCACATGGGGCCCGGATGGCAGCACGCGCTGTCCTGCCCTGCCTGTAGTATAGTATAGAGGCCTGGTGCACGGGTGGGGGCCGGCTGGTTTGCCCTGAAGGGTGTCCCGGATCAGGGTGGGGGTCCCGCTTGGGTGCCTGGCCAGCCTGGATGATGGGCTGATGGCTGTTTTTAGGCTGCCTGCACCCCCTTCAGGGTGGGGGTCCCCACTGGGGTGCCTGGCCAGTCTGGGTGAGGGGCTGAGGGCTGTTTTCAGGCTGGCGGGTGACTGAAGCTCCCAGCCTCTCCTTTTTTTTCTTTTTTTTTTTTCTGGGATTTATTTACTTTCTATGGCTGTCACTGGAGCTGAGAGCCGGCTTTAGCTCTGAGGCTGGCTCCAGCTTGAGGCCTCCGCTGCTGAAAGCAGATATCTGGAGCTTGTTTAGGTTCTATAATTGCAACTTTGTTGCATCCGGAACTCAGAGCTGGGCTGCCGCAGGCCGGGAACCTTGGCTTCCTCCGTCACTGGAGCAAGCAAGCCTCCTGTTCGCTTCAGCTGCCTGGCGGCCGGCAGCCATCTTGGTTGGCAGTTAATTTGCATATCCTGCTGATTAGCCAATGGGAAGGGTGTTGGGGTTATGGTCAATTTGCATGTTTCTCTTTTATTAGATAGGATTCTCTCTGTTGAAATCAGTGCTGTAGTTTGTCTCCTGCCTGGCCCTGGACTGGGGGTTGAACCTGAGAGTTCTGTAGACGAGCACTGGATTGCTGTGCATCAGAAGGGGGAGAAGGTGAAGCTCCTGAAGCAACCCAGGAAAGAGAAGCAGCTGGGAGCGGGGGCAGGGGTCCAGCAGATAGGCAGCTTAGAGAGACCTGGGGACAAAGAGCATTTTCAGAACTGCCCTGCCTGCCAAGGGCTCCTTCTTTCCTTCCATACCTTTAGTGAAGTCCACTCCATCCATAGTGCAGGAGAATTGTGAGAATGTTAGTCTTCAAGATCTTTTGAGAAGCTTAGAGACTGATGTGATGCCAAATAGTGTCAATTTTAACACTTGTAGGAACTGATCATAATCCTCATCACAGCTGTTGAGGAAAAGCTAAGTGGGTCTTTGATGAGCAAAATGAGTTTTTGGTCAGCCAAGTCTTCAAAGCAACAACTAACTAGCATCAGCACAAGTTTGGGACTCAGCTCCTTAGACCCCTCCTCCAGGCTCAGCGACACTGCTCCACAAGGCCTGCCTTCAAGCTTCTGTGTTTTCCTCATTCCAAGCCCAGCTGCTTCTCTTTCCTGGATTGCTCTGTAGAAACTCAGTTCACAGAACTGCATGCTGAACCGTGGGGAGGATATTACTGAAGAGAAGGGTTGGTGGAACCCCCAACTAGCCAAGAATTGCAAAAGATCATATCAGTTTTCTACTAATAAAATTTTTTGTTCTTGTCTTTCTCTATTCACTTTAAGGCAGAGAAAAAGATGGCATTTCTAATGAGTTGCTCATCCATATTTGGTCACATTGAAGGAGAATTTTTATTCCTTTCAGTCAGAGATGAAAGATTGTGTTTTAAAAAAAGAAAAGAAAACTTAAAAAAAATTCCTACTAAGGATGTTACAGCTCACAAAATTTCTTATAACTTCTTATAGCATTTATTTTACCATTCCAAGAGACCATTTATGGGGTTTATTTCTTAGGTTATGTCTCAGCTTTTTAATAAGCAATGTCTTTGAGTTTGTTAATGCCCTCCATACCTTATTATCATCTAGCTATGTGTCAGGAGGTCCAGGACAGTGCCTTTTGATGAACTGTGCTTTAAGGCAAAACCACGAAGGAGGGGCAGAAGGCCCACGGATGATGTGGTGCTTTGATGGGCACCGCCTGCCTGGGGGCAAGCTTATTAGTCTGTTAGCTCCTGCTCCCAACCCTCACACTGGTCTTTACGAAGTCATTACTGGCCCCCTGGTTCACTACCGTAGGCAAGGCAGGAGAAATTTATAGGAATCAAAGCCCATAGTAAAGCAACAACTTTAAGAGGCTGTTTGTTCAATCAAATTAAAAATAAAGCTTTCCTTTTCTTCCTCATTCCTGGAAGTAAGTCTCCATTTCCACTGAGTTAATAAATAAATTTGGTGCAAACAGACTTCCTAAGCTCTCTGTCAGGCTAATAATTATCAGGGCCTAACAAACTGTAGCCATTAGTATTATGTGCCAGGCATTGCTAAGCACTTTATATGCATTATCTCTCATTTCATCTTCCAAAGAACACTGAGTGCTAGGTATCATTATCCACATTGCACAAATGAGGAAACAGTGGTTGATGGTGGAAGAGGTTAAACTTCCCAAGGTTTCTTAGCTACCAAATAATATGGCCAGCATTGAACCCAGATCTCTTAGATTTGGTAGCTCATGTTCTTACCCACATGGTATAAAATGACCTGTTCCTGGTTGTATAATTATGAAGCCAGTTACATACTGGGCACAGTCTGGTCTTACATTTCACTTAGAAGCAGAAAATCTGTGAAGACAAACTCTGTTTGGCATGGTATATTAGAAATCACTGTAGAAATTCAGTTCACAGAACTGCATGCTGAACCGTGGGAAGGACGTTACTGAAGAGAAGGATTGATGGAACCCCCGAAGACATCACCGACCCTGGGATCTGCTGTGTTCCATAATGGGTCACTGCCTGGACTGCAGATGCCGCCATTATAAATTGACAAAGTAGATTTTTTTAAAACGATAAAAACTAGGTGGTAAAAAGTGAGAAGCACATTCATTCATTTTATAAATTCCTAATGAACATCTACTATGTGTCAGGAACTGTACAAAAAACACAGCAATGAACAAGACTGACCCCTTGCCTTCACAGAGCCTTTCTCAGGTCAAATAGTGGGGATTAGTAGACCCTTTGTGAGAGTGATTTCTCAATGTATCATTTAAAAAATTAAAAAATAAAAACCTTAAAATGCACCTAAACTCTTCCTATGCTTCTATTCTCTTTCCTTTCTTCCTGAACAATTTGCCTTAGACTCACAAATAGTGGGAAGAGGGGCCATGATGAGCTGTGGTGGTCTCAGGTGGGCTGTGGGAGCCTGACAGGAGTGGGGAGGCTGTCCACACAGGGGAGCACTGGCCTGGCTCAGAAAGTCAGAGCCTGAATGTGTTAAGAAGAGAATCCACATGGAGACACCAGGGTGAGGAAGAGTGTGTGATATACACATTTGGAAATTTATTTAAGGAAGTAAACATCAAGCAAACTGTGCCAAATATCTACATGCAAAAGTGTTACTCACACAATCCTATCTAATAAAAGAGTAATATGCAAATTGACCATCACTCCAACACACAAGATGGCCGCCCCCATGTGGTCAAAGATGGCCACCTTCATGTGGACACAAGATAGCCGGCAGGGGAGGGCAGTTGTGGGCGATCGGGCCAGCAGGGGAGGACAGTTGTGGGGGACCAGCAATCCCTGCAGGGGAGGGCAGTTGGGGGGAACCAGGCCTGCAGGGGAGGACAGTTAGGGGTGACCAGACCGGCAGGGGACGGCAGTTAGGAACAATCGGGCTGGCAGGGGAGCAGTTAGACATTGATCAGGCTGGCAGGGGAGTGGTTAGGGGCAATCAGGCAGGCAGGCAGGTGAGCGGTTGGGAGCCAGCAGTCCTGGATTATGAGAGGGATGTCCGACTGCCCGTTTAGGACATCCCCAATGGGATCGGGCCTAAACGGGCAGTCGGACATCCCTTGAGGGGTCCAAGATTGAAGAGGGTGCAGGCTGGGCTGAGGGATACACACACACACACACACACACACACACACACACACACACCCGTGCACGAATTTCATGCACCAGGCCTCTAGTCTATAATAATAAAAGTGTAATATGCAAATCAACTGAACGGCCGAACAGCGGAACAACCATCCAGATGACCATGCTATGACGCCAGGCCAGACAAGGTGGGTGCAATGCGATTGGTAGAGAGCCCCATCATTGTCCCATGATCACCCTGCAGAGGGAGGCCCAGGCCACCGGCCAGCGGGGTGATCAATTGGGGTGGCTCCATGATCACCCCAAAGAGGGAGGCCCAGGCCACTGACTGACAGGCTTCAGAAGGTGGGCAGGGCCTACCTCTGCAGGGGCGATCCATCATGGAGCCCCGCAATTGATCGCCCCAAAGAGGGAAGCCCATGTTACCTGGCAGCGCTGTGGCAGGTGGGTGGGGTCTCCCTCTGTGGGAGATTAATCGCAGGGCTCCTGGACTGCGAGAGGGCACAGGCCAAGCTGAGGGACACCCCCGCCCCCCAGTGCACAAATTTCATACACCAGGCCTCTCTAGTCATTTATAATAGCAAAAATCTGAAAACAACTCAAATGACCAACCAGATAACAAATAATTAGTGAGCACAAATAGATTTACATGTATGAATATTAAAATGGCTGGGGTGCCATTAAAGATAAGTGGGGAAAGAAAAAGCACATCAGAAATCATTGGGTACCCATTTGAAAAACAAATCGGATCCCAATTTCACACAATTCACAAAAATCACTTCCCGGTAGACTTAAACATGAAGAAAATAAGAAGAAAGGTCTTCATGGATTCAAAGTATGGAGAGTGGGTTCTTAAGACACAAAAGTCCCCAACCTTAAGGAAAATAACTGTAACTTTTGCAACATTAAAATTAAGAACTTTTTTTCATCAAAAGATCCCATAGAGCAAGTGAAAACACAAGTCAAAAGCTGGTAGATAATGTTCGCAATTTTTATAACTGACAAAGAATTCCCCAAAAAAGTTAAGGATAATACAAACAACCCAACAGGCAAACAGGCAAAAGTTATGAATAGGTATTTTTATAAAGGAGAAAACAAATGAATCAGGGAAATGCAAATTAAGCCTTACAGAAGTACCACTTGATAAACACTAGGTTGGCAGAGCTGTTTTTGTTGTTTTTTAACTCTAACAATAGCAAGAGCTCTTATGCGCTGCTTTTGGAGTGTAATTTGACACAACTAACTGAAAAAGCAATTTGGATTAATCCTGCAAAGTTGAAGATGCACTGGCTTTACCACCCAGTGATCCCAGTGGAAGAACATCCACCCAGAGTGGGTGGCTCAGAGGCACTTGCACAGATGCACAAGAAGGCAGGTGCAAGAATGTTCTTAGCCATGTGGACTGGGTTGAATAATGTCCCCTTAAAATTTATATCCTCCCCAGAGCCTCAAATGTGGCCTTATTTGGGAATAAAGTAGTTGAAAATATAGTTATTTAAGATGAGATCATACTAGAGAGGGTAGGTTGTTAATTCAGTATGACTATTTTCCTTATAAGCAGAGGAGAAAGGATACAAACACACACAGACAATGGAGGCAGTGGCATTGTAGTATGAGTCTACAAGCCAAGGAACACTGAGGATTGCTGGCAACACCAGAGGTAAAGAGAAGGCTCCCCTCGAGCCTTCAGAAAGAGTGGCCCGCCACAACTTGATTTGGCACTAGTCTTATAGAACTGTGAAAGAAAAAATTTCTGCTGTCTAAAGCCATCTAAACTATGGTATTACTAGAGGCCCAGTGCGTGAAATTCATGCACGGGGGGCGGTGTCCCTCAGCCCAGCCTTCACCCTCTCTAATCTGGGACTGCTGGCTCCCAACCGCTTGCCTGCCTGCCTGCCTGCCTGATTTCCCCCTAACCACTTCTGCCTGCCAGCCTGATCACCCCCTAACCATTCCCCTGCCAGCCTGATCGACACCTAACTGCTCCCCTGCCAGCCCGATTGCCCCCAACAGCCCTCCCCTGCAGGCCTGGTTCCCCCCAACTGCCCTCCTCTGTAGGCCTGGTCGCCCCCAACTGCCCTCCTCTGCTGACCCAGTCACCCCTAACTGCCCTCCCTTTCAGGCCTGGTCCCCCCCAACTGCCCTTCCCTGCAGGCCATCTTCTGGTGGCCATCTTTGGCCACATGTGGGCGGCCATCTTATGTGTTGGAGTGATGGTCAATTTGCATATTACCTCTTTATTAGATAGGATGTTATGGCTGCCCTAGGAAACTAAAACATCGTATTGTTTATAGTAGCCAAAAAGTGGAAATAACCAAAAAAATAAGTAAACTGCAGAATATTCATATAATGGAAAACTACACAACTATGAAAATAAATGAGCACACCAGCATGGAGAACAACTTTCCCCTTTCTAGCCGCTTATTAAAATTCTGATCTCTCTCCGGGACCCATTTCAAGTCCCACCCACCATAATAGCTACCATGTGCCGACTTCTGTTTTGTTCCAGGCATCATACATGGCCTTGCTTGCCTTATCTCTAATCCCAACAACAATCCTTTGTGTTAGATATTATTAACTTTATTGAGAAAAGGAAAAAAGCAACATGCTGAGCCATTAAATGACTAACCCTGACTCCACGATCTACATCCTTTCTGTCTTTGGCTCAGATCCTTGAAACTGGTCCCTGCAAAACTGCAGCTAACTGGAGAAATAATACCACTTTGGGGTGTGTAGTAATTAACTTGGCTCTTGATTTTCTACAATCCACTTAATTTTAACCTTTCAAGTATTGCTTTCTAAATACCTCGGGTCTGATACAGTAGTTCTCCCCCTATCCATTCCAAGACCCCCAGTGGATGCCTGAGACCAAGGATAGTACCAAATCCTATATGTACCAGGGTTTTTTTCCTATACATACATACCTGTGATAAAGTTTAATTTACAAATTAGGCACAGTAAGAGATTAACAACAATAACTAAGAATAATCATGACAGCATACTGTAATGAAAGTTATGTGAATGTGGTGTCTCTCTCAAAATGTCTTGTACTCCACTCACTTTTAGGACCATTATTAATTTTTTAAAAACCTGGCCAGGGTGGCTCTGTTGGTAGGAGTGTCATCCCACACACCCAAAGGTCTCGGGTTTGATTCACGTCAGGACACACACCTGGGTTGTCAGTTCACTCTCCAGGCCCCAGTGGGAGCTTGTGCAGGAGGCAATGGATGATGCTTGTCTCTCACATCGATGCGTTTTCTCTCTCTCTCTCTCTCTCTCTCTCTCTCTCTCTCTCTCTCTCCCTGTCTCTCTAAAAATCTGTGAAAATGTCCTCAGATGAGGGTTTTAGAAAAGGTTACTTGAACATCAGCATTGAGATATCACAACAGTCAATCTGACAACTGAGATGACTCCTAAGTAACTAAGGGGCAGAGGGCATCTACAGAGTGGGGATGTGAAGACATGCAAACACTGGATGAAGGGGTGATTCACATCCCAGGCCAGACATCAAGACATTTCAACATGAGAATCAGAACATGCCATTTTAAACTTATAAATATTTTTTATTTCTGGAATTTTCTATTTACAGTGGACCCAATTGACCCTTGAACAATGCAGGGATTGGAGGTGCTGACCCCTGCACAGTCAAAAATTCTCATTTAACTTTGGACTCTACTATAGTCAGCACTTCACATCCACAGATTAAACCAACCATGGATCAAAATCAGTATTTTCACTTAGATTAAAAGTCTGCTATTGAAAATGCAAAAATGCTGTTTTTTATTCATGTTTGGTTGAATCTGTGTGGGCAAAACCTGCGGATACTAAGGGCTGGCTATATTTATTGAAAAAAAATTCCTATAGGTAGAGCCCTGCAATTCCAATTGGTTTGGTTCAAGGGTCAACTGTAATACTTTCAGAGGGTGGTTAACCTCAGGTAACTAAAACCTTAGAAAGTGAAACCACGGATAAGGAGGGACTGTATTTCATTTATATTCATCAGCTCCATAAAAATAATGTAACTGTCTTATATGTCTCTGGCTAATATATGGATAGAAACCTAGCAAATGTTTGTCATTCGAATGTTTATTAAATTTCTATTATGCCAAGCTCTTTACTCAGCGGCTGAATTGAATCAAATTAACTGGAGCCTGTCACAGCTAGTCATTCAATGAGCAAATGGCCAAAAATATAGAGAGAATGCTACTTTATATATTTTTGTTTTCCCTTCCCTCCTTGCATACAACTTACTGAAGCTAAATAGAATGAGGAGACTACCCAATGTGAGCAATGATGGATCTACTTACCATCTGGGGACAAGCTGAGTTTCTGTGCTTTCTCTTTGGCATGTCTCTATATTGTGCATCCAGCAACAGGGAAGGATTAGCAGCTTCTAGATTTCTGGGCTTTATAGACTATGACAGATACAGAATAAGCAAACAGATTAATATGTATTAAATTACTGCGTTAGTCCTCATTATTTCCAAGTTCAGTACTTGTGTGTACATGTGAAAGCGGTATTTATCCATGCCCTGGCCATGGAGCTGATTAAAACTGAATCACTTTGCGAATCAGCACAGCAGTAAAAGCCAGCATCCCCAAAAAAACTGTTGTTGTTGTTTTTCTCTCTCTCCTATCCATCCCCTCGGGCACCTGCAAAATTGTTACTTGTTTAATGGTTCATCAACCAACAGCATCACATGACCCCAAAAGAATTTGGTAGTTTAAGGTTCCAACACTGTTTTATTTTGCTTGCAAAACGTGATTTAGAAATTCTTTTTATCCTGGATTTTGGACAAGAAAATGTGACTAACAAGGCCATCAGAGACACTACTAAAAATATGTTTCATTGACTACCGAGTTTCAAGCTCTCTTGGGAATAGCAATGCCTAAAGACAGGACCCCTGGAGAAGCAGTGCCTGGAGATAAATGTTTATCCAACCCCACAGTGCTTTAAACTAGAGGAGGCCTCCTTAAATACATACATAATAGACCAGTGAGGGAGAAAAGTGTTGGCAGTGTGGGACACTTCTGAGTGTTCCAGAACCAATTACATAAACCTGGCCCCCTCAGGAATCAGGTCATCTAGTATTTCTAGGTGTAAGGAAATGATGAGGGTTTGAATAAGACTGAGCTGGGCGTGAATTCTGGTTCTATGTTTAGTGATATGGACATTGACACTTAAACACTGCTCAGCATCTGTAAAATGATGCCTGCCCCAATGGGTTTTTATAAGGATAGAAAGATAAAATATATTTGAGAGTAAAGATGTGTCTCATAGTAGGTAAGCAATGTAGTTCTTCCTTTCTCATTTCCCTTTCCCATCACTAAACATCGGGACAAGTAGTGACTTGTGTTGTCTGGAACTATACCTACTACTAATTCAAACAGACTTCCTGACTGCATTCATCCTTTATTATTTGCAATGTCCCATGTGACTTCTAAGACTACAATCATTTTTTTGTGAACATAACCTTCTCAACACTCATAACTCAATGAAAATATGAAAACTATTTTCAGGCACCATAATGACATGAAACTTTATGAATTTATTATCTAAAACTAGAGGCCTGGTGCATGAATTCATGCATGGGTGGGGTCTCTCAGGGTGGCCTGCGAGGATCAGGCCTCAGCTGATGCCCCCAGCCTCGCAACCCCAGCTCGCGTCCCCAGCCTCGCAGCCCCGCAGCCCCGCAACCCTGCCAAGCACCCTGCCTTGGCCTGGCACGGCCCCTTCACCTGTTCCACCATTTCACCTGCAGGGCGATCAATCGGTGTCCCCCACCCCTGGATCTCTCAGTGCCTGGGACCTGGGAAGCAGCCCCACCCCCCACTGCTGCCGCTGGTCGCAGTCTGCGGGGCAATCGGCAGGGCAATCGGGCCCCCACTCACACCCACCTTTGGCCTGGAGCCACCTGCTCACCTGCTCCACCATCCCGCCAAAGTCCCACTCTCATTGGGGCCCATCGGGGCCGGCAGCACCTCCACTGCCACCCACTGCCAACACTGTGTCGCTGACACCTGCCATGTTCCACGCCGCCTCCTGGTGGTCAGTGCATGTCATAGCGAGTGGCTGAACTCCAGGTTCCCGACCACCCAAGGGGACAATTTGCATATTAGGCTTTTATTATATAGGATGTTTCAACCAAAGAAAAGGAAACTGTTCAAAAGCCATATGCATATAACATTAATATAAAATATTATAACAACTAATTAATGCTAGAGTATACAACCATGTAGTCTTCTTTGGGGCAATCTACACTAATAAAAAAGAAACATGCAAATTGGTGTCACTCCACTACACCCACCAGCCAATCAGGATGAGTATGCAAATTAACCCAACAAAGATGGCGGTTAACTTGCATATGCAGGCATGGAGCGAAGACTGAAGGCTCTGGCCCGAGTGAAGACTAAAGACTGAAGACGACTGAAGACTGAATAGGCTTGGCTTCTCTGCTGAGGCCAGAGCAAAGGCCTGGGTCCCGGGTGCCGGAGGAAAACTGGTGCCGGCAGCCAGGGGAAGGAAGGCCTATTGCACAAATCTCTTCGTGCAAAGGGCCTCTAGTTTAGAATAATACTGTACTACCCCTAACTTTGAGGTTCTTCTCACTTGAGTTTATCCTACTTGCCTGTTACCTATGAAATATATCACTCTTCTAAGACATTAAGAAAACATATTGGGTTTAACCCTATGAATTTGCTGATATTTGGGCATTGCTTATTGAAACAGCAATCTCATAAAAGTTTAACTTGATAGAACCAGGCCAGGGATAAGGGAACTAAATCAGAACAGACCATGAGAAACTGTGTTTGGGCTGCTCCCAAACCCACAGAGACTTTGGTTCCCCAACACCAGGTTGCCACATTATTGCTGACATACACATTTTGTAGGTCTGGTCAGCTTGACATTGTTATTTGGATTCTCTCCCCACTAGAAGGGCTTACCCAACAGATGCATAATTATGACTGCCATAAAAGGCAGTGATGGAAGGGGTAAAACCATTATCTCCATAGCCAGACAGACTGAGGACAGCAGGCTAGGTTAACAGAGTTCTTACAACCCTCCACCTTGTGAACACCATACTCTCTTAGGGAGTTGTCATCCCATCCTGAAGCTAATAACATTAATCATTAGCCAACTTAGAAAACTTAATGGGAGGTTTGAGTGACAGGAATATTTTTATGAAGTTGGTGTTCCTGGAAATCAGGATATAAGAACATAAGAGGGCCATGAGTATGGCATCACCAATAACAAGGCTCTACACGCAACTCGTTTCACATGTAGGACACTGTGGCACTGTAAAGTGTTTCATCCACTTCTTCAGGGATCAGCCAGCGAACAGGAAGCAGACATAATTCCAGACTTGCTCCCTAACCCCTTCTTAGGTCGTAGTTTTCTCAAAATTGTCTTGCAAATTAAAAATATGTTTGAATTGTCTTTTATTTTTAAACTAGAGGCCCAATGCATGAAATTTTGCAAGGGTAGGCCTTCCTTCCCCGGGCTGCCAGCTTTACAGTCCTGGCTCTCTCAGCCCCGTGCTCTGGCCCCCATCCCCGTCCACACCCGCCTTGGCCTGGCACTGCCCACATCTGCCGCCACACACCCCCAGTTCGCTGGTTTCTCAGACCGCCCCCCCCCCCGATCTATCACCCCATAGAGAGTGGCCTGAGCCTCCCTCTTTGGGATGATCGTGGAGCCCCCCAGTTGATAGCCCTGCTGGCCAGTGGCCTTGGCCTCCCTCTGTGGGGCGATTGTGGGGCGATGGCAGGGCCTCCCCGACCAATCACATGGCATCCGTGCGATACCAGTGCATGTCATACTGTGGTCATCCGGAAGGTCATCCGGATGGTTGTTCTGCTGTTTGGTCATTTGGTCGATTTGCATATTACACTTTTATTATTATAGATAATTTGTATAATTTAGCCAAACAGACTAATAAGTAATGCAACCAGACTAATAAGATAATACACAAACTGCTCCCCATTTGGAAATCTGCATGATAGAAAATTGAGAACAATACTTCCCACTGAGTTCTACCAAAAACCTAGCTGTGACAAGTTAGTTCCCTGGGTCCAGGGGAAGGGGAAACTGCCCTGCCAAAACTCCCTCAGTCCTGCAGGGTACCCTGGAGACATGGAGAAGCTGGATGTGTCAGATAATATTTACGATACACCTCATGAGTGGTCCACATTTGTATAGAGTTTTTTGTGTGTGTGTTTTTTTAAATTAAGAATTAGTTATCATTTTTGAGAGCCTTCTGTGTTTAGATCAGTATAGTGGAATGCATTTTTCCCTGTTGATCGTCACACTAGGGGGTCTTCGGTAATACAACTTAATTGTGGACATAAGAGACTCTGAGTATAATCACAGTCAAGTTTTTCTAGGAGGCAGTCATCCTTGGCAATTGGGAAAGTCTGAAGGCTCAGATTTAGCCTGAGCACAATACTAGAGAGTTACTATCCTTCACCCACATTCCCCCCAACAACCCATGGAGCTGAACCCCCAGCTCCATCCAGTGGAGTGGGTAGGGAAAAGATGGAATAGAATGGCTAAGAATTCAGTAGGAAGGCCAAACACAGGAAAAGAAAGAACAATGAGTGGCAGCAGCCTGGGGGACTGAGTGTGGACCAGAAGGGTTAAAGACACTGGAGGACAATGGAGGGCCCATGGGAAAGGTTCCCTGATGGTCCAGAGAAGCAGAGACACAAGAAGAGGAATGGAGGCCCTGACCGGTTTGGCTCAGTGGATAGAGCGTTGGCCTTCGGACTAAAGGGTCCCAGGTTCAATTCCAGTCAAGGGCATGTACCTTGGTTGAGGGCACATCCCCAGTAGGGAGTGTGCAGGAGACAGCTGATCGGTGTTTCTCTCTCATCGATGATTCTAACTCTCTATCCCTCTCCCTTCCTCTCTGTAAAAAAATCAATAAAATATATTTTTAAAAAAAGAAGAAGAGGAATGGAGGATAAAGATCCAGATTGCCCACTAAGGAGCAATTTGGGTGTGTTGACTAAGGTCAAGGAGCCACTCTTGAATAGCACCCAAAGTGGACTCTGAATGAATCACAGGGGACACCTTGAGATTGAGGTGAAGAGCCGTGTGTGTGTGTGTGTGTGTGTGTGTGTGTGTGTGTCTTTCTCTAGAGTCCATCCTTCTAGGCTATTTGTTTTGCCCATCCTCTTGACCTTATGTAAATACTTGCTCAGTAAGACTTTTTATTTTGTAATGGACTCCACTGTTGTGCCTTTCCAGTGTCCATGTGTACATTCATTATTTAATTTATTTAGCACTTATTTAACACTAAGTGCTAGGTGTTAGGGACAGTGCAGTACACTGGACAGACAAGCTCTGGCACACATGGAGCTTACCAATATGAGACAAACAACTAAAAAGTGAATTAATTCATTAATTCATTATGTCAAGTTCTCTGAATAAGCAGAGTGATGCAATTGAAGAGAACTTTGACAGAAGGATGACATTGGACTAGGTCAGTGGTTCTCAACCTGTGAGTCACAACCCCTTTGGGGGTCGAACGACCCTTTCACAGGGGTCACCTAAGACCATCGGAAAACACATATATAATTACATATTGCTTTTGTGATTAATCACTATGCTTTAATTATATTCAATTTGTAAAAATGAAAATACAACCTGCATATCAGATATTCACATTATGATTCATATCAGTAGCAAAATTACAGTTATGAAGTAGCAACAAAAATAATTTTATGATTGGGGGTCACCACAACATGAGGAACTGCATTAAAGGGTCGCAGCATTAGGAAGGTTGAGAACCACTGGACTAGGTGGTCAAGGAAGACCTCTCTGAGGAGGTGATATTAAAGTGACATCTGATTGAGAAAAAAGAGCTGCCCAAGAAAGAACCATCCCAGTAAGCAGAATGATGCTGATGCAAGTGCGTGTGGAAAAACACAACAGCAACAAAATGCCTGTGTGGTTGTAAGGCGATCCCATGGGGGGGAAGGGTTACACAGGGTCTTCTGAAAATGAAAGAACATGGGTTGTTTGCAGCTCTTTTTCCTAAGTCCATAGGCGCCATGGAAAGTTCTCAGGAAGAAGTGGAATGATCCCATCTTTTAAAAAGATCTCTGTACTGCCCTTTTTAGGTGATACTTACCAAAGGCCAAGGATAGAGGATGGTGACTCAGATTAGAGTGATAGCAACAGAGAGGGAGAGAACGGACAGATTTGAGACATTTATGGCACATGAAAGACTTGCTAATGACCTAGACATGGGGGAGTGGGAAATGTTAAGGGCAGAAGAAAAAAGATTATAGCAAAGAATGTCAAACAGTTCACTGAAAACTAAACATTTCAGCTAAATTTTGACATTTCACCTACATCATGAGAACCTCTAAATACATAGCAAATATGGAGTTTAATTGTTTTATGTTTAAGTTTACTTTTTTTCTTTAGATAACAGATATCTTATAGACACATCAGTGGTGTCTCCTTCAAAGCAGGCACCTTGGATGTCTGTATACTTATTTCAGTTAGAACCAATGTGTTCCCAGAGCTCACCTACCTATACTGACCAAAAAGATCATGTTTCCTTAATAACCCAAATTGCCATGACTTTGAGGCCGAATGCATGACTTGAGTTATCTTCTCCCATTGACATTTTGGAGAATGACTGAGAGATGTTAGATGTGACATCCGTCGATTCCAGTAGACACTTGTCATCCTTCCAGCCACGCTGACCCCAGCTCTGCCAGTCCCCTTGAACAAGCTGGAAACGGGTTCTCCAGGCTGCTCGGCCCTCCCCACAGCAAGGCACTCCAAGTGCAGACACCAGAGAGCACAGCACAGTGAGAAACAGTTACGTCTAACATTTTACTGGACACTCAGAGTTGACACAATCACAACTCAGGGAAACATTCACATGCTTATTAAAAGTGGTTACTCTACAATATTATTGACTATATTCCCTAAATTGTAATTTACATCCCTGTGACTATCTGAAACCAATACAGAATAATGTAGACTGTAATTGAAAAATAAAAATTTTTTAAAAGTGATTACTCTGGAGCAGGGGCGTGAACGTCCAGCCCAGGGCCGTATAAGGCCCGTGAAATCATTTGGTCTGGCCCTGCCAAGGCAACTGCAGGTGGGACTCGAAATTCAATAAACTTAGGAGCTTTTTTCATAGCGACATAAATTTATATTAAGCAGATTATATTAAGTGAATGATGTTATAAATATCCAAATGGCCCTTGGCAGAAAAAAGGTTCCCCATCCCTACCCGAGAGGTTCACAGCTGCAAAAGCCAAACTCGGGCCTCTGCCTTGCTCAGCCTCCTCACAACAAATCTCCAGGTCTCTTTCCAATTCTTGATTCCAGTTCGAGCCCCACAGCTCCAGGCTACAGTGGCAGGCCTGCTTAGTTTCTCCCCAAAATGACTAGAAAAGGGAGCTGCCCCTTCCTACAAGAGGAACCTCACCCTAGCCAGTTTTGCTCAATGGATAGAGCCTCGGCCTGCAATCTGAAGGGTCGCAGGTTCGATTCCTTTCGAGGGCGCGCACCTCAGTTGCAGGCTCGATCCAAGCCCTGGTCAGGGCCTGTGCAGGAGGCAACCAATCGATGTGTCTCTCTCACATTGATGTTTCTCTCCCCCCTCCCTTCCACTCTCTCTAAAAATCAATGGAAAATATCCTTGGGTGAGGATTAAAACAAATAAACAGACAACAAAAATGTGTGGGGTTTTTTCAAATATACTTTTATTGATTTCAGAGAGGAAGGGAGGGGGAAAGAGAGATAGAAACATCAATGATGAGAGAGAATCATTGATTGGTTGCCTCCTGCATGCCCCCCACTGGGGATTAAGCCCACAACCCGGGTATGTGCCCCTGACTGGAATCGAACCCAGGACCCTTCAGTCCGCAGGCTGACACTCTATCCACTGAGCCAAACCAGGTAAGGCGACAACAAAAATGTTTTTTGAAAAAGAGGAACCATCAAACTACCCACCAACTGTGATGCAGTTTCTATGGCCCTAAACACCAATCACAATAATCAATGGTTTATTTCCATCTTCTGGTCTTAATCACACAACACCTGGGGCTCCAATCCAGCTAGGACTGGCAGAACCTGGTTAAACGTGTGGTTTTTTTAATCCTCACCCAAGGATATTTTCATTGACTTTAGAGAGAGAAAAGGGGAGAGAAAGAAACATTGATGTGAGAGAGAAACATCCATCGGCTGCCTTTCACACACGCCCCAACCATTGGTCCAGGGACCAGGAATCAAACCTATGAACTTTCAGTGTACAGAACGATGCACTTATCAGCTGAACCACTCAGGGCAGGGCTGAACTTGGTTTAATTTTTATTCCCAGTCTTTTCCCCAATATGAAGAGGAGGTCAGGCTACCTTCCGGGTTTTGCAATATTCTTAAACAAATAAATTAGCAAAATATGCTTGCAGACACACACACACCTTCCTAGAACAATGTCAAAGACAAACACTAAGATCTAAACCCATATTTAGAGAGGCTGCAAGGACAGTGTCCTATTAAAACTATACTCGATTTTATTCACTAAAACACACATCACATCTCAGCCTGAATACCGAGGATCAATTGATGATGACTTTCATTACACAAATGATTGTTCCTGGACAAACCAAAGTGCTTATTCTGTTGATTTTTCCCATAATGAAGGAAATCTGCCACAACAGTGAGTTGATTTCCCAGCCTCTAGTAATTCTCAGGAACATATAAAGAACAGTTCCACTGCTTTAAAAAAAATATTTTTCCACTGGGCATCACTACACAATGATGCAGTCATGGCTTAAAATATTTTGGAAATTCCTCCTTTGGAATTACCTCCAGAGCCAATAGCACATTCTTTTAAAATAGTCTCAATGGTCATAAATCCTTATACCAAGAAGTTGCATTTGATTCTTAAAACTAACCAAAAGTAATTGAAAATAGAGCTGCTGAATATTGGTAATCAAGTTGGTAACACTGCTTTGGTATAAAACAAAATGTAATTTCTAAGTATTAGGCAAGTTTTGTTTTGCGGCTCATAAAGTATCTCTGAAGGCCATTCACTCAACTTTTTTTCTTTCTTTTTTTCTTTTTTCTTTTTCTTTTTTTTTTTTTCAATTTTACTCTGCCAGGTTACGTTCCTGTATGGGGCACAAACCCAGAAAATAACTAGTGACAGTGTGAAATGAGAATATTTACAATGGTAATGTACATAAAACCTCAAGAAGTTTTGCATATCACAATCTAGCAGAAATAAACAATATAATATATAAAAATAAACAATCTAGGAGCTAAGAGGAGTTGAGCAAAGAGTTTCAAAAAAGGTTTAAGCAAACATGTATCACAGTAATTAGAGTTTTCCCCATGGCTAATTTGAAGGCCACATTTATTCAGATATATTTGTTGAGGCGCCTATTCTGTTACTTTAAAATCGTACTTCAGAATAAAGAGGCGTGAACCTGATTTCACCCCCAGAGTCAGGGCAGTGGAACCAAACAAGATGTGACGTTTGCCTGTGCTTCTTGACCTTTACTTGCCTCATAACACACGTTCAGTTATGATGTTGGGCTTTCTCAGAGCAAAAACCTCTTGGCTGCCATGCACTATAGTTATTTAGGAAATCCCTTATGACTTCCAAAACATTCATATGTTTTTCCTGGAATAATATTGAGCACATTTATATGCAATAGCATTTTCCTGCCCCTTGCATGTTTATGAACCCCAAAGTACTTTGCTTAAAACCAATCCCCACTGTTTGATGGTGTTGCAGTGGCTGTTGAACAGCACCCTATTATTAAAGGCCCGCACCCTGGCTGGGAAGGGAGGTTCCTAAGTATTGGCCGGGGAGTGAAGGCACAAAGCAAATGTGGCTGCTCCAGATGCAACTCCAGCAGAGCCCCATGACTGTGGAATAAAGAGTATCTTGGGATTTGGGGTGGCAGATTTTACTAGTCAAGCCTCCATTTTATATCTCAAAATCTGAAACACCAATTGCTACTCTAGGGTTTCTCCAAAGCCCTTTCCCAGGACAAGCCGGAAGGAGTAATGAGCTGAGAGATTTCAGCAGTGGCACCGGCATGAACTTGGACTGTCATTTTTCATTTTTCATCCAAATTGTCTCCTGGATTTCTAAAGTAAACACTGGGAAGAAAAGAAATAAAATAATATAGCAACTGTCGAAGTCACAGCTCTCTGGGTCTAAGTGGTGAAATGTTTCCCTAGGCCAGCCAGGTACCTATACTCTTATGAATCGAAAAGCAAAGAGAGTAGAAAGGAATTTTAGTCATATCAGAATTTCACCTAGACTACCGACTTTTCTTTGACTTGCTTCATAAATATTTTACTACAAACGTTCACAGTTTATAGGATCCTTAAGACTTGTAAATAGGTTGAGTAACTGGAAACCAATGACTGATACCTACCATAGGGATCTTGATTTTATTTTAAGATTCCACTGGACAGAATGCATTCCACCTAGGATTCCGTGAAAGGACAAACTTCTCTTTCAGTTGCAGTTGTGGCTCTACAGGGGGGTAAGAAAAGTGGCTTCCACTTACCAACTTCAGTTGGTTTGGGGCCTCTCTCCACAACTCAGAACTCAGACCTGGAGCTTTCATGGCTCATGCACTTAGAGTTAGTGTCTGGTGGCTTGCTGCTTCATCCCAAAGAGACCCCAGTGGCCTGGATCCCTGATGCTGGCATCATGCCCACATTCCCCAAAGCAGAGAAGGCCCTGCTTTCTGTGTCCCAATCTGGTCCTATTGCATTCTGGGTATCACAGGCCACTGGCTTTAAAAGGAAGTGTTTCCAAGGTGCCCTTCACCAAGCTGCAGGTTTGTATTGTATGCCTAAGAAATATGCATGAGTGTCTTCAGGTTTTCAGTGATCTGAATTTTATTGCCTTTTGAACTAATTATCCTGATTTCCAAATCCTATAAAAATACATAGCACTATGCTTATCAGTCTAGACAAAGTTAATTCTTATCTATATTTGGTTACATTTGTTCTAATGATTGAATTGTGTGTGTGTGTCTTCTTCAGTAATAAAGATTGTCTAGATTTAAAATTTGGCCCCTAAGGGTGTGTAAATTGATCAGAGCAGACATAGAAACACAGAAGCAAACATAGAAGCTGAATATTATAGTTCCTTTGGTTTGTAAGCTCCTTCAATGCACAGCTTTCATTATCTTATCTCCACAGTGTAGACATGCCTTAAACATAATTGAAACTGAAACCAGCATTAAACTTAATCAAATGTAAGGAATTATCAGAAAGGAATTATCACATATCAGACAATTACCTGTCTGGTAACGCTTTGGTAGAGAGGAGCTTCCTTTTGAATATAAAATCCCCCCTATATATATATATATATATATATATATATATATATATAATATACACACATATACACACACACACACACACACACACACACACACACACACACACACTAGAGGCCCGGTGCACAGATTCATGCACCGGTGGGGTCCCTCGGCCTGGTCTGCAGCTCTCCGACATCCCCTGAGGGGTCCTGGATTGTGAGAGGGCACAGGCTAAGCCGAGGGACCCAACGGGTGCACAATCGGGGCCAGGGAGGGACCATGGAAGGCTCCAGGGTATGTCCGGCCCTCCTCGTCCAGTCCCAATTGGCCGGACCCCAGCAGCAAGCTAACCTATCCTTCGGAGTGTCTGCCCCCTGGTGGTCAGTGCATATCATAGCTACCAGTCGAGTGGTCGAACTGTTGCTTAGGATTTTATATATATATAGATTGGAGGTAGTTTTGTACATTAAAAAATAATCTTTCTTGGTAGGAAGGAATCAACACAGAATTCATTTTAAGAAGCAAAGTCATTCAAAATGGAATTGCAGTTACAAACATTTGATTTATACACAACTCTTTGTGAGTTTTGTTTTATTACATTAGTAAAAGTATTTCTATAAAGGCAAAAAAACCACCTTAGCCTTGTAGTGATAGGAAATTTGATTACCCACTTAGATATATTGGGTCTGATAGTTGTCTACTTTTGAAAATGCTTTGATTCTCCTCCATATCCACCATTTTAGGATCTGAGTTTCCTGAAACTTTGAAATCAAGGCCCATCCTATCTAATAATAGACAAATAGGGTAATTAACCATACCTCTGCTACGCTTCCCTTTGGCTAATCAGGGCGATATGCAAATTAACTGCCAACCAAGATGGCGGCCGGCAGCCACGCAGCTGAAGCGAACATGAGGCTTGCTTGCTCCAGTGAAGGAGGAAGCCAAGGTTCCCCACCTGCCGCTGCCCGGCTCTGAGCTCCTGAAGCAACAGCTCCAAAAGCAACAATGTTTCAATTATAGAAGCTAAACAGATCTCAGATACCTGCTTTCGGCCTCAGAGCTGGAGCGAGCAGGACAGCAACAATGTTTCAATTATAGAAGCCAAACAAACCCCAGATACCTGCTTTCAGCCAGCTGGGCCTCAGAGCTGGAGCCGGCTCTCAGCTCCAGTGACAGATATAGAAGGTAAATAAATCCCAGAATAAAAAGAAAAAGAAAAAAAGGAGAGGCTGGGAGTTTCAGTCACCCACCAGCCTGAAAACGGCCCTCAGCCCCTCACCCAGACTGGCCAGCACCCCAGTGGGGACCCCCACCGTGAAGGGGGTGTGACCAGCTGCAAACAGCCATCAGCCCCTCACCCAGGCTGGCCAGGCACCCCAGTGGGGACCCCCACCGTGAAGGGGGTGTGACCAGCTGCAAACAGCCATCAGCCCCTCACCCAGGCTGGCCAGGCACCCCAACGGGACCCCCACCCTGATCAGGGACGCCCTTCAGGGCAAACCAGCCGGCCCCCACCCATGCACCAGGCCTCTATCCTATATAGTAAAAGGGTAATATGAAAACTGACCCTAACAGCAGAAAGACTGGGAATGACTGATCACTATGACACACACTGACCACCAGGGGGCAGATGCTCAATGCAGGAGCTGCCCTCTGGTGGTCAGTGCGCTCTCACAGAGGGGAGCTCTGCTCAGCCACAAGCCAGGCTGATGGCTGCCAGTACAGCGGTGGTGGTGGGAGCCTCTCCTGCCTCCTCAGCAGCGCTAAGGATGTCTGAATGCAGCTTAGGTCTGCTCCCTGCTGGCAAGTGGACATCCCTGGAGGGCTGCCGGGCTGCCAGAGGGATGTCTGATTGCCATCTTAGGCCCAATCCCCCGGGGAGCAGGCTTAACCCAGCAAGTGGTCATCCCCCGAGGGGTCCCAGACTGCGAGAGGGCACGGGCTGGGCTGAGGGACTGCCCCCCCCCCCGAGTGCACAAATTTTTGTGCACCGGGCCTCTAGTATAATATATTTCTTTAGGCTCTGCTATAAAATTTAGTATTAAATAAAAGGCATACAATAATTGGCAGGGGGGGGGGGTTCCATGTATTCTTGCCAAATCCAGAATGACTTCCCAGAGGAAAAGGTCTTTCCATTTTCAATCCTCTTTAGTCTTATTATGGCATGCCTTCCTTTGTATGTTTTATCAAAGAACTCTTTCTATCTTTTGAAAACTCAGTGCCTATGTTTGACTTCCTTATTTTATGTGTTGGGGGCGGGGGTGGGGGGAACACATCTCTTGAAGTATGTCATGCCCCATACTGGAGGTCAACTCAGTGGCGCATGATATTCATATCTTCCTCAGCTGATTTTTTCTTTTTAATGTAGGCAATTATTTTTGGCTCAATATGCATTTTTTACTAGGTAACTAGGACATAAATATTTTCACTTGTTTTTCTAGTTCAAGAACAAAATGGCACACCATATTCTGATGACAGGCACAGCTTGGCACCAAACTGGATCTGAGGAGAAAGATCTGAGGTGGGTCAGAGAAGCATCACCAGACTTCAGAGCCTGCTGGTCCTTTGGAAAATAATCACAGAGTTTCATCTGCTGTCACCTGCCTTCACTTGTGTTCCTTTTGATAACTGCCTTCCTTTCAGGGCTGACTGAATAGGAGCTATTGATTTAGTGCCTGAAGATCTCACAAGGTTCAAACATGAAAATGAAATCTGGCCTGGGGAGGAAACCACTTCCTGCCCAGAACAGAGCCCAAGCAGGGTCAGGGGCTGGATCTGCTCAATGCTGGTTAACAAGGTAACTTTGCCATTTATCAAAGGGCAAGAACAATCTGGTGAGCCAAAAACAGAGCAGAAAAATAGATCTTTCTTTTGAAGTTCAGATGAAAATATTTTCCATGTTCCTAGGAATAAAAAATAGAAAGCCTCAACTTTTCTCCATATCATAGTTGTACAGGAACTTTCCTAGTTAGAAACAGTGATGGGTACAAATTATGTCTGTTCATTGAGAAGTCAGGCACTTAGGATACATACATCTCACAATTGCAATAAAAAAGATAACCCAGCCCTAACCGGTTTGGCTCAGTGGATAGAGCGTCGGCCTGCGGACTGAAGGATCCCAGGTTCGATTCCGGTCAAGGGCATGTACCTTGGTTGTGGGCATATCCCCAGTAGGGGGTGTGCAGGAGGCAGCTGACCGATGTTTCTCTCTCATCGATGTTTCTAACTCTCTATCCCTCTCCCTTCCTCTCTGTAAAAAATCAATAAAATATATTTTTTTAAAAAGATCACCCAGCATGAGCATGCCTTTGATGAGGCATCCATTTATTATATTTGGTTGTTTCTCAATAATCACACAACTAGCCTAATCACACAATGGGCTTTACAATAATGAATTTTCAAAAGAAAGCAAACATTTGCTTTGAAAGATATTCTCCGATGAATTTGGCATGCACTCATTTGAAGACTTTCATCTTCAAATAGGTCCGGGTTTCTCTTT
The DNA here is from genome assembly GCF_000147115.1 of Myotis lucifugus. Taxonomy (NCBI): domain Eukaryota; kingdom Metazoa; phylum Chordata; class Mammalia; order Chiroptera; family Vespertilionidae; genus Myotis; species Myotis lucifugus. The sequence goes on along the minus strand of NW_005871077.1, from coordinate 981,505 downwards.
TATCTAGCTGCCTGACTTGTTGAAAATTTCTCTGACACACAAAGGAAATCCTACAAAATGTCCAGTCTTACTCAAGACTTCAAAAGTTCTCACTGAGCCAGATAAAATCTGTCCCATGATTTTCTCTCTCCCTTACAAATATTTAGGAAAGCCTCACTCTGAATCCAGGGTTAATTGGTTAGATCTTAAGATGTTTATAAAAAACTTAGGACCCTTGAATGAATCAAAATGAGAAAGGACTCTCTACTCAGAGGTCTATGGTTTCATTATGTAAGGCCATGTGCTTCAAGAAGACCAGCAAAGCCACTCAAACAACAACAGCTCGAAAGATAGAATATTAGAACGTTTTTGACAGACCTGGCTGACTGTGGCATCTGCTAACTCAAGCATCTCCTAAAAATTCCTAAAAGATCAATGCAAGGCCTGTAAGACTCCAAAGCTCAATGTCATAGGGCAAAAGCCTACAATCAAAGTTCACTGGGAAAGCACTCTCCAGATTAAACTAATCCTACTGACTGGCATTCTGGGGGAAATCTTCCATCTTCCGTAGAGCACGATTATTCTGAAGGACAGGAATATTGGATTTCTGAGTTGTGAAACTAAGCAGTAAGATTCTGCCCCTTCATGACCTCACTAGTGGCTTCATGGTCTAAACTCAACCACCTCCTCATCTAGAGACTGCACATCTTCATTTATCCGCTTACAATACACTTGCCAGAAAGCACATTTGAGATAAGATAACAATTCAAGCCCTCTTCTACCACAGATTGTACTTTATGTTGGCATGTAGTAAGAAAATTCAATCTGAGATTAGAGGTTACAAAGGGATATGAATGAGAGCCTATATAACAAAGTCTGTGCATGAATTATCCCAGAATCAGAAAAGTTAAAAACCAATTAACATTTACTGACCATTGGGGACCTTCAAAAAAGAAGGATCAGGTTGCCCTAGCTGGTTTGGCTCAGTTGATGGAGCATCGGCCTAGGACTGAAGTGTCCTGGTTCGATTTCAGTCAAGGTGCATAACTGGGTTGCAGGCTGGGGCTGGATCCCTGGCCCTGATCAGGGTGCCTGCAGGAGGCAACCAATCAATGTGAGACATCAATGTTTCTGTCTCTCCCCATCCCTTCCACTCTCTCTAAAAATCAATGGAAAAATACCCTTGGGTGAGGATTAACAACAACAACAACAACAACAAAAACCAGAAGGATCATGTTGCAGTTTTTTTTTTTTTTTTTTCTAAATAAATAAATAAATAAATAAATAAATACCAACCTAATTAGTATCCTTAACTGAGATATACTTTTTATGGAAAGCTATGTTTTTAATTTTTAATTGTTCAATAAATGGCAATAGTCAGCCTTTTCCTTAGTTAACTCCCCAGGCTGTAGAATCATTGTGGGAAATTAGCTCCATTTCAGTGTTCAATCCTTTAAGACCAGGGTTTGTAGCTTTGCTGGCCTAGTGTCAGTCATTTATAAGACCTTAGAGAAGGAAAACCTTGCCGTCCCTTAAGTATGTAAAAATGTACAATGTTAGGAAAGGTCCCATCTATAGTATACAAAGAATAAAGTTGATCATTGCCCATAATATGAGCCAGAAAAAAAAAATTGTTACACTGGGCTCTGTAAGGAAATCTTTAAATCCTGTTTTGTGCCTAAAAACCTTTATTGGAGGACAGTTTCTTTCTGGCTTTTTATATAAATACTAGAGGCCCAGTGCACAAAAATTTGTGCACTGGGGGGGGGGTCCCCCAGCCCAGCCTGTGCGGCCTGTGCCCT
>NW_005871077.1:957370-979534 GCF_000147115.1 Myotis lucifugus | reverse complement strand
GTCACACTCAGGGCCGATGGGAAGGTTATGGCTCTACCCCGTCACACACAGACCAGGTCCCGTGAGGGAGAGAGAGAGTTGGGGCGCCGCCCTCTATCACCCACAGAGCAGGGCCGATCAGGGGGTTGGGGCGCTGCACCCTATCACACACAGAACAGGGCCAATCAGGGGGTTGGGGAGCTCCCCCCTATCACACACAGAGCCGCAGGGCGATCAGGGGATTGGGGAGCTCCCCCCTATCAGGCACAGAGCAGGGCTGATCAGGGGGTTGGGGCGCCTTTCCCTGTCACGAACAGAGCAGGGCGGATAGGGAGGTTGTGGCCCCGCCCCCTGTCACTCACAGAGCCGAAGGGCAATCAGGGGGTTTGGGCACTGCCCCCTGTCACGCTGATACCAGTGCTGGGAGGCATATTACCCTTTTACTATATAGAATAGAGGCCTGGTGCATGGGTGGTGGCTGGCTGGTTTGCCCTGAAGGGTGTCCTGGATCAGGGTGGGGGTCCCCACTGGGGTGCCTGGCCAGGCTGGCTGAGGGGCTGAGGGCTGTTTTCCGGCTGGCGTGAAGCTCCCAACAGCTCCTTTTATTCTTTTTTTTTTTTATTCTGGGCCAGCTTTAGCTCTGAGGCCTCGCTGCTGAAAACATTGATACAATGTTGTGGTCATGCTGGCTGAAGCCCCGGATGACTGAAAGCCTTTTCTGGGGTTTTGTTTAGCTTCTATATTTGCAACATAGTACATAGTTGCTTAGAGTTGCAGCTGAGAGGCCGGCAAGTGCGGGGAACGTTGGAGTCCGCATTCACTGGAGCAAGCAAGCCTCCCTGTTCGCTTCAGTGCATGGCTGCCGGCCGCCATCTTGGCTGACAGTTAATTTGCATAAGGATATGCTGATTAGCCAATGGGAAGGGTAGCGGTTGTACGCTAATTACCATGTTTCTCTTTTATTAGTGTAGATTAGTGCCCCAGTGCACAGATTTGTGCACATTGAAATTAATTAGAAGGTGGCCAGCGAGGTGGGACTGGGTGAGACGGGCCAGACACGCCCTGGAGCCAACCTCCTGTGGTCCCTCCTGGGCAGACTGAACTTGGGGTGGCCCCGCAGCTTGAAGGGCGTCTGTGGAGTGAGCGGGGTCCCTCCGGCAGGTGGAGTCTCTCGGCCTGGCCTGCCGGAATCGGGCCCGAAACTGGCTCTCCAACATCCCCCAAGGGGTCCCGGATTGTGAGAGGGCAGTTCTCAGGTGACACACCCCGGAATCGGGCTCCCTCCTCTCTGGTTCTGGGGTGCATCACCTGAGAACCGCTGCTGCCATGTCACTGCATCTCAGCAGCTCCTGCATTGAGCATCTGCCCCCTGGTGGTCATTGCATGTCATAGCTACCGGTTGGAGGTCGGACGGTCACTTAGCCTTTTATATATAGAGACTAGAGGCCCAATGCAAGAAATTCGTGCAAGAGTAGCCCTTCCATCCCCCAGTTGTCGGCAGTGGCTTCCCTCTGGCACCCAGGACCCGGGCTTCCCTTGCAGGCCCGGCTTCATCTGGAAGGTCGTTTGGAAGGACGTCAGGTCTAATTAGCATATTATGCTTTTATTATTATAGATATATCCCAAGTTGTTTAAGTTGCCTCACTAACATAAAGTAATATCACAATATAAAAAGTTTTTCCAAAAAAAATTTTTCCAATTCCAGGCAATGACTTAGTTTAAGCTATTAAATAATGGATGTTCTCTTAGAGTTTGTTTTATTATCTCTGGGTTTGTAGTTTTCATTTTGCTACTCCATATTTTTCTGATGCTGCTACTTTTAGTAGTATCAGAATAATGCTACTTACTAATGCATCTCTTAAGTTATGTACTTTTCCAGGTACATAATAATGTAAGCATTATAATGAATTTTATAAAATATCTCCTCATCCTTCATTCTTTCATTTAGTGGAGTTTCATTATTTTGCTTAAAATAAGTAGAACACTGTTTCACTTTGAATTTATTTTCTATGAGATTATATATATCTGCTTTTATAGAATTTAACCTGGCAGTTTTGTTCTGACTGGTGTGAACTTTGAGAAATGCTTCATGTTCACATATGTTATATCCCTCATGCAGCGACAATAGTTTGTTTGCTAAACATTTACTCTCCATAAAAGATTTATGATCTCCTTTTGTTCCTCTGTGTCCCCTAGTTTTCCACCACATTTCTACATAATAATTCCCTCCTCCCCACACAGATCCAAAGTTCCATTTTCCCAGAATTCTTCTTAAGGCTCAGTAAGTATATCATATTTCTGCTTCACCATGGTGGGACTATCTCATACAATCTGTAACTCTCAGTCTCATATACAATGATATTTTAATTGTGTGTCTTATTTGAAAGATATCTGATCATGTAGTATTAACTAAGTTCCTATATTTACTTTGGAGCAATATTTCTTTCCTGGGGCTCATTTGGCTGGTTTCTTATTCTGGTGTAATAATATATCATACACAAACTTAGGGAAGAAATTAGAAAAACAGTCTATTCATAAGAATGATTTAAGAAATCTACTGGGTAGAAGCCTTTCTCTCTCAGTTGAGATCATTTCATTTATTTTTTTAAAAGATTAATCTATAAATTATAACCTAGGGGAAAACTTCAAACTGTATAGTGAGCACCAAATCTCTATGTACGCTTTATTTGTGTAGCAGGGTATCTCAATGCCTTGGGAGAGCCGTGCTGTTTCTTGAGATGGGAAATTCGGGAGCAGAAGGGCCTGGCTCTCAATGGCGGGGCCCTGCTCTGGATGGGGCAGTAGCACTCTCCCTGCCGCAGCTCCACGGACCTGACTGGACAGAATATTCCTGGCTTTGTTTCATGTGTGCCATTCCTCTTTGCCGTCACATACTCAGAACAACTGTTCCCACAGTCTGTATGGAAACATTCTTTTTGAAAAATCTGACTAGGAAACTGATATATATCTCTGAGTTTGCAAAAACAGAATCCTCATTCCTGAAACTTTGGTTCTTATAAAGAAACTTTTGTACAGGTGCCTACTGATTTGTTTACACTGGATTTATGTTGGGTTGTCTAAAAATGACTGCCTGGAGCTGTCGGCCACAAAACTTCCTCTCTATCTCCTTCTCTTTCCCCTTGTAATTGATGCTAAGGCCTTTTCTGGGGACCCTTATTCCTACTCTTCTTACTCTGTCCCAGTGTTTGTTTAGGGCAAAACCATCAGTGGCAGAGTACGTAGTGCCATAGGAAACGGAGCGTAATGCTTCATGCAGGCTGTCGATCCTTCCTGCTCCACATCCTTACTCCCGTGCCCCATTGTTCCAGTTACTATTGCTGTGTAACAAATTACTCCAAAACCTAACAGCTTAAAACAATCATTTCTTTATGTTCACAAATTGTGTATGTCGGGAATTTGGTCAGAGTACAATGAAAATTGCTTATGTCTGCTCAGCAATATCTAGGACAGTGATGGCGAACCTTTTGAGCTCAGCGTGCCAGAATTTTGAAAAACCCTAACTTAACTCTGGTGCCGTGTCACATATAGAAATTTTTTGATATTTGCAACCATAGTAAAACAAAGACTTATATTTTTGATATTTATTTTATATATTTAAATGCCATTTAACAAAGAAAAATCAACCAAAAAAAATGAGTTCGCGTGTCACCTCTGACGCGTGTCATAGGTTCGCCATCACTGACCTAGGACCTCAACTGGAAAAACTACAGCTAGGAGTGATCCAACATACGGGGACTGAAATCTTCTGGAGCCACCATCTCTCACATGATTGGTGGTTAATGCTAACTGTCTTTTGGCACTTCAACCAGAACACTTCTCTGTGGCCTGGACTTCCTCACAGAGTGGCCGGCTCAGAGCTCCACTAGTTAGTGTCCTGGTCAACAAAGCAAAAGCTGCATTGCTTTTTACAACCCAGCTGTGAAAGTCATGCAGCATTCTACTGGCTACAAGCAAGTCGCAAACTCACCCAGATTTAAGGAGAGAAGACATAGACTCCACCTGTCAATGGGAGCGTGTCAAGAAATTTGCTGTCCTTTTAAACAACCACACTTACCAACCTCATCCCTTAAAGGCAATATTCTTAGTGAAAACACTAGAGTGAACCCAACTCTTTATGATTCCTCTTCATACCCACACACACCTTATGATGGTCTTCACCTCACCCCAGGACACTTACTTCGTGTCTTATTTTTCTATGAAATACACCTGAAGTTCTCTCCTTTGTACAAAGTAAGAAACAAAACAAAACAAAAAAAACCTGTGGCTTAAAAAATGGAACCTGTAGAAAAACTAAACAAAGACCCCAAAGGAAGCCTCTCTCACACCCAACTCTTAAACATACACAGATGCACACACAAACCCTCCTTCACTTTTGTTAGAAATTTCCAGTGACCTATAAATTTGCTTCCGGTATGGACAGCTAGGCAAGTAGTGCCAAGAGTATGTTCTGTTTTCACAGTGGGATGAGAGAGACAGAAACCCTAATGTAAAATGACAAGAAGAATCAGGTAAATGAGCAGGAAGTCAGCCTGGAGTCCGTTAGGCAGAAGAAGTGAAGGGGAGCCCTCTGCACCTAGAAGGTACCTAAACATTGTGATAACAAGGAACTCCCACCTCGACCCACTTTTGAAATCCCCACACAGTAGAAAGGACCCAGATGCAGGATTCCAAGAGATCAGCATTCAAATATGCAACTTAACGAACAATAATAGTACACAGGTACGCCATCTCCCACTTTGTAAATGAAGAAAATGAATCAGCATTTAGTCACGGCCATGCTGCTTGAAAAGGCCAGAGCTGGATTCCAAATTTTGTCTGCTCAGGCTGTGTCTCTTTATGTATTTCTTTCTGCTGACAGACTTAGAACTCCTTAATACAGTTATAGAACCTACATCATTCATTTCAAAACCTAGCATGGTGTCTAGCACAGGGTAGATGTTCAGCAAATATTTTGAAATAACTGATGAACAAACAAATGTTGTTCAGTCCAGCCCTGACTGGTTTGGCTCAGTGGATAGAGCGTCGGCCTGCGGACTGAAAGGTCCCAGGTTTGATTCTGGTCAAGGGCATGTACCTTGGTTGCGGGCATATCCCCAGTGGGGAGTGTGCAGGAGGCAGCTGATCGATGTTTCTCTCTCATCTATGTTTCTAACTCTCTATCCCTCTCCCTTCCTCTCTGTAAAAAATCAATAAAATATATTTTTTTAAAAATGTTGTTCAGTCCCAATATATTAAATTCTGTGGCTCAGAGAGCAGCAGGATTGAAATGCAGATTACAGCACAGTCTTGCTGTCTCTACAAAACAAAGTAGGTGAATGGGCATCTCTTCTATCACCAAAAGCATTCATGGGCTATGTTTAGATGACAATAAACATTTTGTTCCCTTAGAAGTTCTTCATCTTTTTGGTCTGGGAGAGCTTTATCAAAATGTAACTCTGAGGTTCACAAGGACATTAGGAACCTCTTCACAAATGCATTTATTTGTTCCTTTATTCATTGAACAAATATTTATTGAATTCCTTGAATGTGCCAACTACAGTGATATAAGCTGGTACTACAATGGGAAAAATAAAGGCAAAGAAATACTTGAAGGGCTTACTAGTATTTCCTAACTATCTTTATTAACTTATCCCATCTCTAGCATTGAGTCTTGATATTCCAGATTTTAAAATGTCCAGTAATTTAAAAAAATTTATTTCTCTAACCTGCAAATTGGGCCATCCTCATGTAAAATAAGACATTTTTCTTCCCTATATTACCTCAGACACCATGTAGCAGCTTCTCTTTTGTGCTGTTAGACCATCTGAAATTAAGGGAAATGAAACAAAATTCCCATATTCATATTCACTTCATTTTATAGGTGCCCATGTGCTATTGATGTCAACGGTCTAATTTCATTTCAACTGGTGAAACAAAAAGCCTACTAAGAGATAGATGGCATGTTTAGAAAATATAATAAACAATGTACTATTATGCACTGTATATTTTCCCCCAATTCTATAATGACACAATTGGCTGAAAGTTCTTTAAGTCTACAGTGAGAGTTCAAGTAAATGTAAATTTTTCTATTTTAAAAGATTTCCAATCATAGTTTATTTAAAGCACTTAAAGTGCCAGTTAGAATTTCTGCTTTTTTTAGATTTCATTAATCATATAGTCACCACCATAGTACAAATATAATGATATTAATAACAATGATTATTTTAATATCAATATATAATGTTGAGTAAATGAATTTCCTTTATTCAAGAATATGACAGTCATATTTTGAGCTCATATGAATTTCTAACTGGTATGGGTATATGGGAAAATACCAAATGCATCAGTGTGTCCATAGAGCTTTATCATAGCTCATGCAAATATACATATAAACATATGAACATTCCATATAATAAAAGCCCAGAGACCGAATGTCCAGAACGACCAGAGACCAGAACAACCACAGCCTCTTGCCCCAGCTGGCCCCACCCCCAGCAGGGACCCCCACCCCAAAGGGGGCATGGCTAGCCTGCAAACCACCCATGGACCCTTGCCCTGGCCGACCCTGCCACCCAGTGGGGACCCTCACCCCAATCCGGGGCCCCCATCAGGGTAGGCTGGCTGGCTCCCACCTGTGCACTAGGCCTTCATCCTATATAATAAAAGGTTAATATACAAATTGATTTTAACAGCAGAACGACCAGAACGACCGCTCAACCAGTCACTATGAGGCGCACTGATCACCTCTCAATCCCTTTCCCCAGCTGGCAGGCTCTGATCACCCGATGGAAAATGGGGAACTAGGGATGAGGGGCAGGGTCGGCTGCAGGAAGCTGGGGAAGATGGCCCTGATCACAGGCCAGGCCTAGGTTCCGTAACCACGCATGAATTTTGTGTGCTGGGCCTCTAGTATGTATATAAAGAAAGAGATTTTTTTGCCCTAGCTGATTTGACTCAGTAGATAGAGTGTCAGCCTGTGGACTGAAGGGTCCCAGGTTCAATTCCAGTCAAGGGTATATGCCTGGGTTGTGGGCTCGATCCCCAGTAGGGGCATGCAGGAGGCAGCCAATCAATGATTCTGTCTCATCATTGATGTTTCTATCTCTCTCTCCCTCTCCCTTCCTCTCTCTGAAATTAATAAAAATATATTTTAAAGAGAGAGATTTTTTTTACCTAAAACCACTTTAAGATCATTACTATATTTATATTGTGATATTTGGTAAAGGACACCCTCCATCAATTCATACATATTTGGAGTTGAATAAAATTCTAAAGATTATCTAATGAATGGTCCCAATTTACAGGTGAGGCAACTGAAACCCACAAAAATTAAGCAGCTTCTACCCAGTTTCTTTGTCTGCTGCTCTTCCCACAACTCCACAATGTTTCTTTACAACTGTATGTTTCCATTAAATGCAGCTAAAAGATAAAATTCATATTGACTTTAATCACATGTATACAGTGAATGGTGTTCTTCTAGCACTGGTTTTGGTTTCATCTACATCATTTCAATTGTCCCCAAATATAAAAAGTCAATGTTAAGATTAAAACTAACCCCTATGAACTTCCTTTGGTTGCTGAGGGAATGCAATGCTCTCTGTCTTGAGAATTCCCAGAGCTTATTAAGGGCTATTTGGGTGTACAGCAGATGGGGCTTACAACCCACAGCCTATATTTCCTTCCCTGAGCTGCATCAAGAATTTGCCACCCCAACAGCCAAGTTCCAGGGAATCAGACTTAAGAGATGAGCCTCAGAGATTTGGTATCAGTCTGGAAAGCATGAGTGGGAAGTGGAAGCCAAATTCACTTAGTTTCCTTTACAGACATGTCAGCTCCACTTAGAAACCAACTGTCTTCCCTGCCAGAGAAAGAGAAAAAACTGCTTTGTCTCATTCACTTCATCACGTAAGAACACTTGATGGGCTTGACAGCTGCTGCTTGCTAATTAGGGGGCAAACTGCTCAGCATGAGGTTTGTGGCATCAACAGGTCCTGGAACAATCCAGCAATTGTTTTGGGAAAGCTTGGGCACGGGGGTTGAGCATTTTCATGTCAATTGTCCCCACTGGTTGTCATGACTTGGAGCGGCTCTAGTGGAATGAGGGAACAAAGGAATGAGACCTGCACACAGCTGATTGGCTCTGAATATTCTGGTTGTATGTCTGCTTCCAGCTGTTGAAGATATGATGAAGAGGGGTCAGTGTCTCACCACCTCTGCTCCACAAAAACACTCAATATCTTCCATTTTGGAGAGTTTAGTACTTAAATAGAAAAAGTTTACTCCCCATAGAAATGTAATGTGTGTGTGCTTTTTTAATGTATCTCAACATACACACACACAGAGAGAAAAAGAAATGTAATATATGTTCAATCCTCCATATGTATTTGAGGATTTGTCATTTTTGAAACAATAACAAAGAGATTGCAAAAACAAAATAACTTTCATTCTCTAATTGAAGGGAGAGAGAGGGAAAAGGGAAGGGAAGAAAAGAAGCAATACATTTTATTGGTAGATGTAGTCTTAATGTTTGAAAGGGACAAAATATCAGGAACTGAGTAAAGGAAAGGGTAGTGGAGAGTGCCATCAGTCTGCCAAAATCCACCTCCAATCCTTCGTGAGAACAAGTCCAGACTACATTTCCCTATCACCCTTACAGTTAGGTGATGTTGCCCAGTCCAGTGGAGCAGAGCAAGGAGTTTCACCTCTGGTCCCAGGCCTTCGGGGAGGTGGCATGTCTCCTCCATATCTTTCTCCCCTTCTCACAAGTTGAAAATGCCTATAACAGGTTCAACTGTGCATGTGTCAATGCTTCCAAGGAATAGGGGGATAGTGGAGGCCAGTGCAAAGACTTAGAAGGTCCCTAAATAGCTGTAGAACAGAGCCAACTGCATCTGGAACATTCACCTTGGACTGTCATATGAAAGAAATGAACTTCTTTGTCTTTTAAGCCACTGCATTGGTTGGATCTCTTTGAACAGCAACTTCACCTTTTGCCCTAATACAGAAATGACCCTCGGAGCAGATTAAAAGGGAATTTCCCAGGTTCCACCCTCTTCTTTACCAGTTCCCATATATCACATATCATCTCAGAGAACGCCAAGCCTTTGCCAAGACTGTGGGCAATGGTTCCTTCAGCCTCCAAAATCTTTCCTCAGGAAAGCATCTTGCTGTTAGCAACAATGATGTCTCTAACACTTTTTTGGAAGTGTTTGCTGCTCTCATCTCACAGCTCCAGCCAAGAATCCTCAGGCTGTGGTCTGAAGTGACTTCCCTTCCAAGCAAGGGAAATCCGATCCATGATCCAAGGAGTCTATATCTCCTACCAAGAGGCCAGCAAAAATCTGTGAATGCAGAAGTCAAATAAAACATGTAGAAACTGCTACAGTGCCTATAGCTTTCAGACTCACAAAGAAGACAATAACCACTTTTATAAATTAGTTCCTGGATACACTGAATAAAATTCTGTTTGGATGATTATTGACAGAATGAGGTGTACCATACCGCCCAGAAACAGGCAATGAGTTTAACAACCATTGCCTGAGATGATTTTTATCTTTGATTTTAAAAAGTGATAAAGATTAAAGAATGTGATATGTTTAGGTTGTGAGTGGATTAACATAAAGGATTAATATATGTTAATATATAACGTATAAACTGATATATAAGTTGCAATAAAACTTTATGCAGTGATGAAAATATTCTTTCTCTGCACTGACCAATATGGTAGTCACTAGCCACTGGGGGCTGATAAGCCTTTGGAAAGCTTATGCAAATGAGGACCTGAATTTTTAAATTATATTTAATTAAAGAAATGTACATTTGAATAGCCACATGTCTCTACTGTATTAGAGGTAACAACTTTGGACAAAATGCCAGCTTAGTTTTCCTGTAAAGGGCCAGATAATAACTCTTTCAAGCATCTTGAGCCCTGTAGTCTCTCATGACTACTGCTCAGACCTGTATCACAGTGTGACAGCAGCCATGGGCAATATAGAAACTGATGGGCATGGCTGTGTTCCAATAAAATTTGATTTACAGCCCAGCCAGCATGGCTCAGTGGTTGAGCATTGACCTCTGAATCAGGAGGATATGGTTCGATTCCTGGTCAGGGCACATGCCCAGGTTGCAGGCTCGATCCCCAGTGTAGGGAGATCCCCAGTGTGGGGTGTGTAGGAAGCAGCAGATCAATGATTTTCTCTCATCATTGATGTTTCTATATCTCTCTCCCTCTCCCTTCCTCTCTGAAATCAATAAAAAATATATTTTTAAAAACTTTATTTACAAAAACAGGGTCTACCTCAGACTCATTGACAAATTTGTAAATATGATGTTTTAGCTAACAAGGCTGAGAAATAAATTCACATTATAGGATTAATAACAATCTATTTCAATATTTGAATTTTTTTAAATGTTTACATGTATTTTATTTCTTTATTTAGGATTCTTTTTTCCCTTTTGGTAAGAACCCATGGAAAGAGGTACTTAACTTAGAAAAGTTCATCTCAAATTTAAGCATTTCAGACCCAATGTGGACTTGGAGGGAGTAATTTGGAAGCAAAATGGCTTTTGTTCCTTGTGCCCCCACAAGCCACATCCTAGAACTCAGCAGCCCCTTTCTCTGCTTCTTGCCAGGGCCCTGCTCTCAGCCCCGGGCACTCATTTCTCTTGTCACCTGTATTTGGTGACATTTGGTGAGATTTAAAAGGTAGACAAATCAAAGCCTTTTAGCACATGGTAAAGGCAAGTCAATATACTCAGTTTCCCAGCGTCTCCAAGAAGCCCTGTTGCATTTTTAAATTTTACCTCAAAAGCCATAACTGGTGAATATAGAATGTGTTGTGTCCTGCACATTAAGGCTCAGTAGAAAAGAGAAATTGAAAAAGAGAGTTTCAGGGCCAAAAGCCGCAGAAAATAGACTCAATAATGAAGAATCCAGAACAGTCTCAAAAGGAAATGCTTTGCATAGACTTTTGGTTTAATATTAATTAAAGAAACATTTCCTTTGAGCCAACACTTGCACCCTGACACACTACTGTGTGTTTCAGAAAAGGCCCTTCCTCTGCTCAATATTGGTGGCAATAACTGTAGCCTAGAGAATAAATACTGATCATTAGGAAAGAACACAGAGGATGCATAACATACCCAAAGTCACAGCATTAACAGCTTCCATTTGTGGTCATTTTGGAGGCAAATGGGTCTTCCAATGGAGTTATAATATTGTCATTATTGAATAGAAAATGCTCACATACATATGACACCAAGTACAGTTAAAACACAAAGTTATTGGAGGCAAATATACATTTTTTTCTTTTTTTTCCAGGGGATATTGTCTCTTAAGCTTAGCATTAAGAGTTGTCAGCAAAGCATTGCCTAGGGTGGTGTTTCTTAGACTCCATGGAAAGGACGCATCCCGAGGACCCCAGAACAAGGTTTAAATGAGGAGCAACAGTAATATCTGCTTCCTCAATGGCTTATTTCTTCTTTGCCTCCCTTTCTCAGTACCTCTTACCTTCCAGTGCATCAGTAATATCTGCTTCCTCAATGGCTTATTTCTTCTTTGCCTCCCTTTCTCAGTACCTCTTACCTTCCAGTGCATCCCATTAATAAGAGCAAAAGTGCCTGCTGGCACCAATGCCCCAAGCCCCACACCACTTCAATCAGTAGGGCAACTGCCAGGATCAACCTGTGGCTAATTGGTGGGCATGCCCTGTTGGAATAGCCCAACTTCACAGCTGGGCCAGCAGGGTGGCACTAGAAGCCAATGATGGAACTATCCAGGGTGAGTTAACAGGTGCAGGTAGCTTGGAGGAGGTAGGGGAATAAAAGCCCCTGAAGACACCACACCCATGTAATATTTTGGCAAACAGAAAAGACACAGAAAAAAAAGAGAGAGAGAGAGAGAGAAAGCGTAGGAAGAGGGCTCCCTGCCTCAAGGAGACCTGATTGCTTTCTGCCCTCCTCCAGCCCCCACCTCTCTGGGCTCTACCTACACCCTGTGTCACAAACCCACCTTAAGGAGAATCTCAGAGTTTGGTCATCAATGCAGGTCCCCTCTGAGGGGGAATCATTTGTCAGGAATATTCACAAAGATTTTGAATACAGGGTTAAAATCATGCCACTTCTCTCCGCGGGTTAGAAAAGGGCTGTCCTACTCAGATAATCGCAGCTGCGAGGGCCTCTCCTGCTCAGAGCCACAGCGTGCCCAGCTGCACTTGATGAGAGTGACAACAAAACATTTCCTTGAGCCCCCTGGCCAGGAGAAATGCATGCATGGCTCAACTTAGGTCCCACAGGACCAGTTGGGGCTCTTGGTGCCCCTCCAGTGCTGTCTTATGCAAAAGAGTCTCACAGGCTCTGATTCTAAAATGTGTGAGGAGTGAGAGAGCCTATAAATCCAGATGTGGCCTGTTCTGCTCTAGACACACTTAATACCCACCAATCACTAAAACCTATTGAAGCCTTTTACTTTTTTAGGGTTTGCAGTGTGTTATAATGCCCACAAACTCTCCCATTACCCACACTGCCTCCACCAAAAAAAATTTGGGTCTCCTTGGTAACTGCTCCCCAAGTTCTGGCTCAGAAATTCAGGTCATCATAAGTGGGATGGACCAGCAATGAACTTGAGTGAGATAATCTGAGTTCTAGTCCATCATTAGGAGACACTGAACCATTCAATTTCCTTAGGTAAATTAAATAATTGCTGAAAGAACACCCAGCTCTCAAATTCTATCACTCTAAAAATTGACCAAATCTAGGATGCTACAATGTATTTTAGAGAGATTGAGAAAGCCCTGAGGAGTGGAATAGAAGTAAATAAAACTGTCCTAGTTAAGACAAAGGAGAAATGGCTAGTTTTAGAGAGTTTTTAATATTAGCATGAGTGGTAAGTAAGAGGTGAAGATATCTAAGAAAGTCAAGGACCTTAAAGAGTTTTAGATAAATTAAAGAGTAATATATTTAAATATCTGTAGTTAACTCAGATGTATAGTGTAGAGACATTCTTTATCCTATGTAATAAAAGCCTAACATGCTAAGTGTCCAGTTGTCCAGTCGGCCATTCAACCAATCAAAGCGTAATATGCTAATGTTATGCTAAAACCGCTCAACTGCTCGCTATTACGTGCACAGACCACAAGGGAACAGACACTCTAACCAGTAAGTTAGCTTGCTGCTGGGATCCAGCGGATCAGGACTAAGTGAGAAAGGCTGGACACGTCCTGGAGCCCTCCTGTGGTCCTTCCCCGGCCCGATTGTGCAGGGGTCCCTCGGCCTGGCCTGCACCCTCTCACAATTCGGGACCCCTCAGGGGATGTCAGAGAACCGGTTTCAACCCGATCTCGCAGGCCAGGCCAAGGGACCCCACTGGTGCATGAATTCATGCACTGGGCCTCTAGTATTAACATTCAAAAAAAGTGCCTTAGGGAACTGCTTAGTAAATGGTCCAGCCAATTTTAAAAAATGTTGTTTGGATGAGAGAAAAATTTAGTGAAAGTTGAAAAGTTGGAGAATTTCCTGGTGTTAAGATATGAAGTAGAAACACATCATTCTCCATGGAAATGTGATTTGAAAGGAAGCCTAGGATCTGTACACACATTTCAGTGAAATCACAGGTAGCAAAATCCATTGATGCTGCTACTGATCTATCCACAAATTGATTAAGGAAATTCAGAATATATACAAGATATATATACATGCAAGAGGATTTTTCTCCGAGCTAAGGCAATACAAACAGGAGAAAGTTCATTGGCCAATGTTCAGGGAAGACCAAAGCTGGCATATTGGAGGAAATTTCTTCCCAGATCATTTTCTCCTCCAAACAGAGGAAACCGGTCAGTTTCTAGCCAAGGGCAAGGGCCTCATCCTCATTGTGGCCATGTGTTGGCCCCATGCTGGGTCAGATGTTCTCTACCATTCTATGAGCCCCTGGACATTAAGGGCAAGAATTTTTTTAAATAATCAAGCACCACTTTGTATAGTCAATTTTCTAAAGTTCTAATTGAATTTCTCTTATGTTGGAGAACAAGAAAAGTCAGCATGTTAGTAATCACACTACAGAGTGTTAGCATGATTTTATTCTCAGAAATAAAGAGAAGTGTGCATGAGGAGTCTACACAAGGATGCGTATTATAGCACTTTTGTTTTGTAAAAAAAAAAAAAAGTTTACTCACCAAATGTCAGGATGGAAACTATATTCTGGGGCATATCCATCCATAATATAGGATAATATGCAACTATTAAAAAAAAAAAGTCCAACCGCTGTATTCAACTGGAAAAATCTCTAAAATACATTATTACATTAAAAAACAAGTTATAGAGACAAACAAGATGGCGGCATAGGTAAACACCTGAACTTGCTGCCACGCACAACCATATTAAAACTACAACTAAAAGACAAAAAGAATATCATCCAGAACCACCAGAAGGCTGGCTGAGTGAAAATTCTACAACTAGAAGGAAAGAGAAAAGCGCATTGAGTCCAGTAGGAGGTGCAGAGGTATGGAAGTGTGGAGGTATGGAGGCGCGCACGAAAGGGGCTGGCAACTGGGTATGCTGTTGTCTTTTTCAATCAGGAGGGAGATATAAGCTCCCAACTGCTCTGAACTCCAGTTTTGGGTGAGAATCTGGGGACACAGACTCATACAGAGAGAAACTGGACTGTCTGGCATCAGGCTGGAACGCGAGGGCGGCTTTCTCTCAGAAGTGCTTGCAGCAGTCATTGTTCCTGCATGGGGCTGCGGGACACAGAGACCCCGGGACCTCTCCAGAGCAGGGCTGACTGGCAGCCATTGCAGTTTTCTCCACCCTGATGATTCCCTGAGACCCCACACCACCCAATTTACAACCCCACCCAAGCTGTGAGCAGAGGCTTTTGCATACAAATGGCCTGGCCTTTCTCCACCTAAAAACTTGTCAATCTCCAGCTGGGTCAGAGAACCCCAGAGATTCCAAAAGAAGGCCTAAGGCTCATCAGCAGCCTGTATTGCTACACAGCTGTGCCTCATCTGGGCACCTACAAACCCCAAACAAAGAGGAAGGATCTGCAGATCTCTCTGTAGCTCCTGCTGGGTGACCCCAGGCAGTGGTTGACTTTGCACCTCCTTGGAGAAACAAGAGCCAGTCTATCCAGTGGTCAGAGTGAGACCATCTTCACATGCATAAGCGACACACTCAGGGGGCAGACTCAGTGAGTGCCAAAGCCCCACTGAAGCAAGTCCAACCCCATAAGGGTGTCTCCAGCACAGAAGTTCTCCCATTGTAGACACAACTGGTCCTCACAGCCAATTGACCTGGAGGTCAGTTCCTCCCAGTGATACCAACAGCAATCAAGGCTTAAACTACAACAAGACTGTGCACACAGTCCACAAAGGGGTGCAACAAGTGTGTCCACCTCAGGGAATTAGGGAAGCTGAGCCACTGGGCCCTATAGGGCACCTAGCACACAAATCCACTCTATAAACACAGTGAAGCAGCCAAAATGCAGAGACAAATAAACAGTTCACAAATGAAAGAAATGGAGGAAAGCAAACTACTGGATATAGAGTTTAAAACCATGGTTATAAGGTTACTCAAGAATCTTCTAGAAACCTCTGATAAACATAGTGAGACCCTCAAGGATATGAAAAAGGACCAATTAGAAATTAAGCATACACTGACTGAAATAAAGAATAATATACAGAGCCCTGACTGGTTTGGCTCAGTGGATAGAGCATCGGCCTGAGGACTGAAGGGTCCCAGGTTCGATTCCAGTCAAGGGCATGTACCTTGGTTGCAGGCACACACCCAGTGAGGAGTGTGCAGGAGGCAGCTGATCGATGATTCTCTCTCATCGATGTTTCTGACTCTCTATCCCTCTCCCTTCCTCTCTGTAAAGAATCAATAAAATATATTTTTTAAAAAAGAATAATATACAGAGATCCAATAGCAGACTAGAGGATCCCAAGAATCAAGTCAAAGATTTGAAATACGAAGAAGCAAAAAACACCCAACTGAAAAAGCAAAAAGAAAAAAGAATACAAAAATATAAAGATAGTGTAAGGAGCCTCTGGGACAATTTCAAGCATACCAACATCCAAATTATGGGGGTGCCAGAAGAAGAGAGAGAACAAGGTATTGAAAACCTATTTGAAGAAATAATGACAGAAAACTTCCCCTACCTGGTGAAAGAAATAGACTTACCAGTCCAGGAAGAGCAAAGAACCCCAAACAAGAGGAATCCAAAGAGGACCACACCAAGACACATCATAATTAAAATGCCAAGGGCAAAAGACAAAGAGAGAATCTTAAAAGCAGCAAGAGAAAAACAGTTACCTACAAGGGAGTACCCATATGACTGTCAGCTGATTTCTCAACAGAAACCATGCAGGCCAGAAGGGAGTGGCAAGAAATATTCAAAGTGATGAATAGCAAGAACCTACAACCAAGATTACTCTACCCAGCAAAGCTATCATTTAGAATTGAAGGTCAGATAAAGAGCTTCACAGACAAGAAAAAGCTAAAGGAGTTCATCACTACCAAACCAGTATTATATGAAATGCTGAAGAGTATTCTTTAAGAAGAGGAGGAATAAGAAAAAGGTAAAGATAAAAATTATGAACAACAAAGTGACAACAAATACATATCTACCAACAAGTGAATCTAAAAATAAAGTGAATAAAAAATCTAATGAACAAAATAAACTGGTGAATAGAATAGAATCAGGGGCATAGAAAGGGAGTGGACTGACAATTCTCAGGGGGAAGGGGGTGTGGGGGATGCGGGAAGAGACTGGACAAAAATCGTACACCTATGGACGAGGACAGTTAGGGGGTAAGGGCAGGGGGTGTGCTGGGCTGCATATCTGACACTTCGGCCAGACGGGTCATGCTGTGCTGTCTGTTCCTAAAACACACAGATAGGAAGGTACTGACATCAGGCCAGGCCTTGAGATATGGTCTCATGGCCCCTTCCCAGCATGCAGGCCTTCTTTCTCGGAAGGCCTTGAAGTCTCACTACAAATTTGGGAGACAAAGAACTGGAAAAAGTATAAAGAGAGTTTCCTCCATATTGGGGGGCCCAGAATTTGAAAGACACATTTTCTCTGGGCTTCCACAAAATTTAATAATAAAATGTAACTCTTGCAGTCAGAGCTGCAGTTCAGCCTCTGATTCGGCAGGGTGCTATAACTGTGTTCAGCTGGCCAGCATAATAAAGGCTCTTAAATTGAAATTCTGAGTTGGTGGTCTATCTCACTGAATGAACCCATAACATTTGGAGGCCCCAGCGAGATCCCCGGCAGGGGTGAGAGGGACCCCTTATTTAGGGCAGGAGGCTCTCCCCTGGCAGTGGTGAGAGGGACCCCTTATTTAAGGCAGGAGGCTCTCCCCCGGCAGGGGTAAGAGGGACACCTTGTTTAGGGCAGGAGGCTCTCCCCCGGCAAGGGTGAGAGGGACCCCCTATTTAAGGCAGGAGGCTCTCCCCCATTTATAGCTGGGCACGCAGCGAGATACCCCACATCCCTGTGAGGAATGACTACCAAGGAGGCCTCCAGTCTCCGTCCCGAGTCTCAGGGAGGCGGAGGAGACTCCTCCGAAAACTTTCAATTCGGAAACTGAGCCACCTGGACTCTCGAGAGAGGTAAGGAAGACTGGTCGTTATACTGGAATTGGGACGTCCCACGGAAGGACCTATACGGAGGGCTGGACGCAGCGGTACTCTTGGTCCTGACCCGCGGCCACGACGATGGCCGGGTTTCTGGTTCGTGTGGCTTTAGGCTGTACCAGGTTTGTCTGTTTGGTGTTTGTTTTGTCTTTGTTGTTTGTTGTCTTTGCCTTTGTCAAAATGGGTTAGGGTCAGTCGTCTTCGTCGACCCCCTATCAATCAGGCCCACTCCAAATGAGTGGAAGGGGAGCTTGATCACCTCCCGGGAAGCCATAGAGCTCCCTTAGGCAATTAGTCAGGAATTGGTTAGATTGCTTAAACTCTGAGTAAACATTTGGTAGAAGTCAAAAACTCAGACTCTCTGGTGTATGAATGTAAGTGTGAGAGTCTGTGTGAAGCAAAAGCTACTTTGTGCTGTCTAGCTATACACATAAGTGTATTTGTTATCTCTTTCTGTTGTTTGTTTAAAGATAGGGCAAACCCTGCTTTAAGGGGAAGACAGTAGAGAACTTTTAATTGCTTTGCTCTGAGGTACAATTTTGCTGTGTTAGGTTAAAATTTTAGAAGTCTAGGGTTAATTTAAAGGTATTACATTTTCTCATGGCCTGTGTAGGGTGAGGGAGAGGGACTGCTGGATTTTTATCATGTGGTCCCGAGACCTGCGACTTGCCTGCCCTTCCTGATAGATTTACAGTAGGTCTCTGTTGGGGACAGCATCCACTCTAACTGGGGGAGGAAGAGAGCTGAAAACTGCTCCGGAGTGGGTGTGAGATCGGGTAGTGGTGGTAGGATTCACGAGATAGGGTAGTAGGCTCTCAGCCTGCTGAGATAGAGGAGCCCTAGGCTCGGGGACAGGGGGATAGGCAGATAGGTCAAAAGAAGTAAAAGAGGAGAAGGATAGGCAGATAGGTCAAAAGAAGTAAAAGAGGAGAAGGGATTTGAGCCTCTGGGGCTTAGAGTAGAAAAGGAAAAATCTAGGAGGGAGAGCAGCTAAGGACTGAGGAAATGGTTAATGCAGAAAAGAGGGGGGGCCGTCGGCAGGGAAAGCAGAGCAGAAGTTTCGTTGATTTTTACTTATCTGAACTATGCTGGAAGCACAGTAAGTTTTTCTCTGCCCCGTTTTGTTCTCTTTAACCCCTCTGATACTAAATTAGACTGATACAGTATACTTGAAATTGCATAGGGAAGGAAGCACCTGCTCTTGGTAATCTAAGAAATACTGGCTGTAAAAGATTGAGGTTTCTAAGAATAAGGAATTACTGAGTAGAAAGTCTGAGGCCTGGTTATGCATTTTTAAAGGACATAGAAGGTTTAAAGGCTAATTTGGAAGTATGCAATTTAGAAAGGTTGTGTATGTGATAAGAAGGAGAAGAGAAATGTTGAAAGGAAATTAATCAAATAGTACAGGCCAGTAAGCTAAAGAGAGTAAATAATTTACATTCTGCCTCCTAAACAGAGGGTAAATAGTTATGCCAAAGTACTTGGGGGGGAATGATAAAAGAAATCTAACAGTTACTGTTTTGTTATAACTCTGGAGAGTCCATAAAAAGGACTGACAAGGAAAATCAGAAGATCTTAAGGCAGGTCAGTAGCTTTTTCTCCTTATGTAATTTCTCCGAAATTTGGCAATGCTAAATAAGTCATGGCAATACATTTCTTTGCATAAATTCAATAAGACCCGTTTCCAATAGTGGTTTTATTGACCAGAAACTTTGACTGGAGTATCATGTTTTAAGGAGCCCTGTCTCAGCTGTGAAGACTTAAAGCCAATAAGAGTGCCACGGAGAAAGCCTGGTATCCTGCTTGGTAGCCCTGAAGATGGCTGGCGCTGGAGTGTCAGGCCCATGCCCTACCATCACTGGCGGTTGGTCAGAGTAGAAGGGGAGCACGGAACCCCCATGCACTCTGGGCCACGATGAGTAGGAGGGCTGCTGAGATGGGCCTTAAAGCCTAGGGCGTGGGCCCAGGTGGAGTTGCTACAGGTGAGGGATTCACCTAACTCAGCAGATACTGCAGGCAGACCTGATGGCAGCTGGATGGCTTGGCTTCCTGGCCCTATGGGGCACATTAAGATTCAATCATGAGATTCCAGCAAAGGTAGTCAGTTACCATTCTTGTGTTTATGCAAACAATCAGGCCAAACTGAATACAGTAAATAAATTAGTATTTTAATAAACAGAGGGGTAATTTTAAGGAGAAAAAAATCTATTTCAATAGAGGTTATTAAAACTGAAATGTTTCTTTCCCTCCCACCAGATCATTTGTTACAGTTTGTCTCCACCAGGTCACAAGCCCACCTCCTTCTGTGCCCAGGCCTCATTGTCCCTCTGACAGACAGCAAGGATCTCTTGGCTCTGAGAGAAACTTCTGTCCCTCCTCAGCACGAAGCAGTTATAGAAGAGAATTCAATGCCCATTTTCACTAAAAGAATTCAGAGCCAGGATCCTTGAGGTAATATAGTAGGCAGTTAGACAGACATGAGCAGAGCAAGGACGATGGGCCAATTGGCACTGCCAGATGTAACTAAGTATTTCCACCTCTATGTATGTAAGACAAGGGGACTCCCCAGAAGCAAGAGGGAACTAGGCTGCAGACAAAGCAGCCCAGGAGGCTGCCCTAAAACCGGTGGGGCCTTTACAGATTCTAGTGACTCTTCCAGACCCTGAACTACTCATCTCACCAGTTTACTCAAGTTCTTTCAGGCTTTACAGTCTACCCAGAAAGCAGACCAGAAGCACGTCCGAGATGATCTGCCTGTATCCAGTTCATCCCTTCCAACCTGGTGACACTGTTTGGGTAAAGAAATTTGCCACCCAAGGACTGACTCCTGCCTGGAAAGGACCACTCCCACAGCAGTCAAGGTCGACGGGATCTTGATGTGGCTTCATCACACCTGGCTCGAGACGGCCCAGGCAGAATGGAGAGTCCAGGACTCTTCAGACCCTCTAAAGATTACTCTTGGCCCTTATCTTATAAACAGGCCCGCTGACTTTATTCGGCAAAGAATTAATTCTATCAAGCTTATAGTCCTCAGGGGTCCCTCCCCAACAATGACCCAAAAGAGTCAATGATTTGACTCATGTACATAAAACCAGTGGGGAATGTGCTGGGCTGCATATCTGGCACTTCGGCCAGACGGGTCATGCTGTGCTGTCTGTTCCTAAAACACACAGATAGGAAGGTACTGACATCAGGCCAGGCCTTGAGATATGGTCTCATGGCCCCTTCCCAGCACGCAGGCCTTCTTTCTCGGAAGGCCTTGAAGTCTCATTCCAAATTTGGGAGACAAAGAACTGGAAAAAGTATAAATAAAGAGAGTTTCCTCCATATTGGGGGGCCCAGAATTTGAAAGACACATTTTCTCTGGGCTTCCACAAAATTTAATAATAAAATGTAACTCTTGCAGTCAGAGCTGCAGTTCAGCCTCTAATTTGGCAGGGTGCTGTAACTGTGTTCAGCTGGCCAGCATAATAAAGGCTCTTAAATTGAAATTCTGAGTCGGTGGTCTATCTTGCTGAATGAACCCATAACAGGGGTTGGGTGGGAACTGGGTAGAGGGGAGCTATGGGGGTAAAAAGAGGCATATATATATAAAAGAAATGCATAAAAACAAAGATCTGGAAAAATTAATAGGAGCAGCTGCTTCTGGGAGGGAGCCTGATAAGAGATGAGGGTTGAGGAGTATTTCAACTGCTTTATGAAAATGTTTTCAACTAGAATATATTGTGTCACATATGACAAAATGGCTGAGATTGAGGACTCTAAGGCAAGATTCATTTTTAAACATTTCAGCTTCACTATTTAGTAAGTTAACCTCTTTAGTTAACCTCTTCAAACTTCAGTTTCCTCAGCTATAAAGTGGGGGAAATAATAGTTCATAACTTACAGAATCATTATGTATATACACTGAGTGGCCAGATTATTATGACCACCTGACGTTTGTAGGCAAATTAGCTATAATTCCACCCTCAAGTTGCTAGAGGGCCAGACCATTATATGTAAATAGGGAAGCAGGTTGTTTACCATGACAGTAGAAGTGATTTTTTCTGAAGATATGGGTAAACAACGTGATTTAACAGCCTTTAAATATATATATATATTTCCCACATTCAAATATATATATATATACACTAATAAAAGAGAAACATGGTAATTAGCCTACGACCGCTACCCTTCCCATTGGCTAATCATCATATCCTTATGCAAATTAACTGTCAGCCAAGATGGCGGCCAGCAGCCATGCACTGAAGCAAGCAGGGAGCTTTGCTTGCTTCAGTGACTGCGGACTCCAACGTTCCCCGCCTCACTTGCCGGCCTCTCAGCTGCAACTCTAAGCAACTATGTACTATGTTGCAAATAAGAAGCTAAACAAAACCCCAGAAACCGGCTTTCATTCAGCCGGGCTGGGACCGCAACATTGTATCAATGTTTTCAGCAGCGAGGCCTCAGAGCTAAAGCTGGCCCAGACTAAAAAAAAAAAAAGAAGAAAACAAGGAGCGGTTGGGAGCTTCAGTCACTCGCCAACCGGAAAACAGCCCTCAGCCCCTC
>NW_005871077.1:953701-956237 GCF_000147115.1 Myotis lucifugus | reverse complement strand
CATGTTCAAAGGCTGTTAAATCACGTTGTTTACCCATATTTTCAGAAAAAATCACTTCTACTGTCATGGTAAACAACCTGCTTCCCTATTTACGTGTAATGGTCTGGCCCTCTAGCAACTTGAGCGCGGAATTATAGCTAATTTGCCTACAAATGTCAGGTGATCATAATAATCTGGCCACTCAGTGTATATATACCACAGTGCTTAACAGGAATTAAATGCTCAATCTCAATTAATGTTTGCTATTATTATTGCTATTACTAACATTTCTAACATTGGACTTAACTCAGTATTATAAAGGGAGTGCACCAACAGAGATTGGACCCTCATTCCACTTACTGGAAATGAGCAATTGAGAGATAAATTCCCATTTCTGATGTCACAGTCTGGAGATGATGACTCTTAAACAAACAGATTTCCTCTAAATCAGAACTGAAAGATGTGAGAGGGGATGGAGGAGGCCTGGAAACACAAAGAATATGGAACCCTGCTGGAGGCAAAGACCAGCAGTAGTTAGCATATAAATGCAAGAAGTCCCCTAGAAGGCTAATGGACTTTAATATTCAGCAGGGCTGAAAATCAGCATTGTATTACCCTGATGCTGGCTAAATGGCTGAAAGCAATCCCCTAACCTGATAATCCTTTGTTGTTTACCAAACATTACTATTGATATGCGTGTTTGTTTTGCTAAAGAACAAGTGTGTATTCTAGTAAATAAAAAGCCAATGGGTCCGGGCATTCAGGGAACCTCTCTGCTAGAGAGTAAGGTCTCCACCTGGCTCCCCCCATGCCTTCTAAATTTATATTTCTTTTCTAGTGTATCCATTTATGCACAGCCCCTTCTCCAGACCTTGAACCCTAGCCACAAATGGATGCGGCGGTCACATATGGCACCCGAACAGGGACATGGAGAAGATTTGCTGGAGCAAAAAAAGAAGGAAATTCACCCAGAGAGGTGGAGGATCACCGGAAAGGTGGGGAGATTCACTGTGCACAAAGCCTATACCAAGCTTCAGAGGTCATAATCCGAAGTGGGCGGGGACATCTTTTTCAAGCCAGGCTATAATGGGGAAGAATTTGATTAAAAGGCAAAATTATCATTGTAAATTTTTAGCTTGTATGCTCAAGGATAAAGAAATTAAAATGTCAAAAGGTACTTTCTTAAATCAGGCTCAAGGAAAACGAGCACCCTTGTCATCTTTAACTATGTGGACTCTTGTTCAAATTGCATTATGCCTAATTCGTATTGGGAATCAAAAGTCTGTTATACCTAAGACCCCGGATCCTCTGCCTCTAGTGTGGAAAGGCTCAACAGCTAGAAAAAATGGGGCTATCAGTCCTCTCACAAAAGGACTTTTTAATACTTTGTCTGAAAATTACCATATGATGCCTTGGGACAGGCAGATTTTAGCTAAAATAACTTTAGACTCCAGTCAATGCTGTCGAAAGCAGAATATGATAAGATCTGTGAACAATAAGCTGAGATCTAGGCTGAATTCTGGCTGTAAGTTCCAGGCAAATATAAAACATCTGAAAAGATTCATGAAAAGAACTCTGATTTATTAAGTTTTGTCTATATGTTATGGGTGCTTGTCTGTTGATTGTTGTTTTATCTGTCTTTGTTGTTTATTATTAGTCTATTAAGCATGCCTTTAATTTAATAAGTAAAGAAACCTAGGTGGCCAGGCCATTTACTGAATTTCCCCAGAGCAAACAGGATGTGGGGGTGGGGAGATATGTGGCCGATGGTACCTGTCCTAGATGACAAAGGGAGGTAGAAATAACTGAAAAAGGCCCCTAATTACTAGTCTTTTGGTGATCCTGTAAAATGGATGCCCACTCTTGAGAGCGCTATTAAAAGTCTCATTTTTGCCATGTTTTTATTTCCCAGTCCATCATTTGAAATTTGGATAGATGAGACATTTCTCAGAATTTGGGGATGCATCTGGGATTTCTGTACTCATGAAGAGAAAAAGACTAGATAAAGAGAAGGTGCGCCCTGCCCGATTTTGGGTGTCCTCTTGACTGAGCTCCATCTCTTTACAGATGCTATAGAATAAATCCAAGACTGTTTTTTCTTTAAAAGATGGCAAAAGTGACACAAGGAAAACATATAGGCTGTATTTGGGCAATAAGATTAGTGTTTCCATAATAAAGGGCAATTCTTGAATAATAATAGACCGCATTCCCAGGTTCACATTAAAGCCACTGAAAGTCAGCAAGTTATCACTGTTACAGAATTTTCCAAAGAAAATGCCTTGGATAATAATAATTGGCTTTAAAATTTCAAAATTGTTGAAACATGGATAAATAGATATAGCTAAAATGAAGGATTTGTGGTAGAGCTTTTCAGTGTTAATTATAGGTATATTGATAGTGGGGGTCCAGTAGCCCGGGGGGGGGGGAGAATGGCTTCACTCTCTGATGGAGGAGGGGGCCTTCCAATAAGAAATTTTCTATTTAATTAAAAGTTTTCTGATAAAAGGTGAGTTTGTGCAATTTTTTTTTTCTGTAAAAGAAAGGAAGTGTAGGCAAA
>NW_005871077.1:942292-953517 GCF_000147115.1 Myotis lucifugus | reverse complement strand
TTCCAGCTAAATTTAAGGCTTCTAAGAATTAAGTTCAAATTAAGTTGGAGAAATTATATGGTTGTAATAATAAAATGCATAAAGTTTAGAAATTCATTATAAGAAAATAATTCTTGCATTTTCTCTGGAGGAATTAGAAGTTCAAAATATATTGTAGTCCTTATGTGTACTATGTATGGTAAAATTTCTATGTAGGATATAATATTTTATATGGTCTAATTAAAAAAGAGGATTAATTCTATGGTCTGAACCAAATTTTTAATATAAAAACCAGTTTAAATTTAATTAATATCTTTTAGAATAATTACAAAAAGTACATAATATAATCTTTTGGTTATATATATTTGATAGTCTTTCAAGTTAATTTCAAGAGTTTAACTGAGAGATAGCTTTGGAACATTTCAAGGGCCCTGGAATGATTAAAGGATTTCTTTTTCTCTTAAAAGAAATATTTTTGAACTAAATTGGGCTGATCTAATATACTTGAGATCACATGGGAAGCTTTATCAAATAAAAATTAATAACTGTATTTTATTTATATACATATATTTTAAATGTTATGAAAGTTTCAACCTCTAAGGGAGGACAGGACAAAGTTGCTGAATACTTCTTAAGCAAAACCAGATTATTCAGCAGTGGAATTTTAAAACAGGAGCCCTGACAGCCTGCTCTTTAGATAGACTGGGGGAGAGGATGGCATCTGTACTTCATAGGTCAAATGTATAAGTTTGCTCACTTTGCTTTTTCAATAAAGGTGCATAAGTTAGCTTTCTATAATATAATCAAAGTCTCATATAAATTCAGTTATATGAGAAGCCAATATCTTTATAAGCAATTGGTTTTAACAAAGGCTAAAGTAAAAATTTGCATACATATGCAAATGAGCACTAGCCAAAAAGAATACTGTTTAAAAGTAAATTTTAAGCTTAATAAAAAGAAATTTTTAAATCTCTTCTGCTACTATTTACAAAGTAAACTAAAAGTTATTATTCAAGCATTAAATCTCACCATTAATAAGACACCATAAGTAAAAAGAGAATTACTTTTACTTGATATGTATGCATTACAGTATTGGCCACCATCTGAAAAGCAACCAAGTTTGTTGCTCTGTTTAAAAGGAAGAAAAATGTTTTTAAAAGAAACTCTCTAAATGTGGCTTAGAAATTACTCTGGGAGAAAAAACAGAAGGTGATTCCCTTAAAATATTTAGAAAACTGTACAGTGGGGCCTTGACTTATGAGTTTAATTCGTTCTGAGATGGAGCTTGTTAACTCAAATTATTCTATCAACTCAATGCAAAAAATCGGCTGAGAGACAGCTGGTATCTCAAAAAACTCATTAGTCGGGAC
This sequence comes from Myotis lucifugus, assembly GCF_000147115.1. NCBI lineage: Eukaryota > Metazoa > Chordata > Mammalia > Chiroptera > Vespertilionidae > Myotis > Myotis lucifugus. The sequence continues at coordinate 952,168 of NW_005871077.1, read as the reverse complement.
ACTCATAAGTCAAGGCCCCACTGTAATTAAAAATCAATGTATTAGGCCTCAAAAAGAAAAGTAAATAATTTGCATTTTGCCTCCCTAACAAAACTTATGTCAATGTACTCAAAGACTGATAGGAGAAATCCAATTAATGTCATTTACTGTCCACACCCAAGGACAAATGAAGTTAGAAAATAAGCCTTATTTCAGACTGATTTAAATTGGCAAATTGAAATAAGTGAATATTCAGGGGAACTTTGTTGTACTAGGCAAAAACCTATTCTTAGAGCATTAACTGTTTTTTACTGATGGTTCATCTCATAGTAAAGCTGCTTATCATGCAATGAATTCAGACCAAGTCATCCAGACCAGTCATACTTCTGTGCTAAGAGTTGAATTAAAAGCTATCAAGGCTACATTGCAAGATTTTCAAAAGCCAAAATATTGTACAGCAAGCAAAATTTGTCCCCCTTGCATGTTAAAACAAAAAAGGGGGACTAGTGGCGTAATCTCCTGTAAGTAAACTATATCAAGCCTTAATTACTTTAAATTTTTTTTCACTTGTAATGCTGATGGCAGGACACCCATGAAATTACACTGGTGTCAGAATAAGCCAAAGGAAAATGGTCTGGTTAAATAGAAAGATCCTGCGTCTAGTTTATGGAAGGCTCCCTTTGTTAACCTTTGGTCGAGGATATGCTTGTGTATTTCCAGAAAACTTCTCTTAGCACATGTGGAAACTTCAACAATGGATCTGAGAGAGGAACTGACCAGACTACTCCAACCACAGATAGCAGTGGCCCCAAGCAACATGCTGATGAGACAGAGGAGAAACAGTCCAGAGATGGGGGATGGTAAAGATGCCTTGCCATGCTAGCAGTCATCAGCTGTGTGTTGGTGCAGGTTGCCCTGGACAAAGCCAAAGAAGGTCAGACCAGCATTGCCATTGTCCACCGTTTGTCCACCATCCAGAACTGGAATATCATTGCTGTCATATCACAGGGGACAGTGATTGGGAAGGGGACTCAAAGAACTGATGGCCCAGAAAGGAGCTTACTACAAACTAGTTCCTTTGATGCCTGGCAGCAATTTAAAAGGATATGAAACAACTCAATCCTTTTCACTGAATCTAAAAATCTTAAAAGGACCTGAGCTCTGCAATGGGGCATACTCCTTTCAACATCTATTAAGAAAACAGAAAAGGGGGAATTGTGGAGGCAAAAACCAGCAGTACTTAAAATATAAATGCGAGAAGTTCCTTAGAAGGCTAATGGACTTTAATATTCAGCAGGGCTGAAAATCAGCATTGTATTACTCTGCTGCTGGCTGAATGGCTGAAGGCAATCCCCTAACCTGATAATCCTTTATTGTTTGATTATTTACTAAACAAACTTCTAGTTGTTCTTTTATTTTTTTTAAATATATTTTATTGATTTTTTACAGAGAGGAAGGGAGAGGGATAGAGAGTTAGAAACATCGATGAGAGAGAAACATCGATCAGCTGCCTCCTGCACACTCCCCCCTGGGGATGTGCCCGCAACCAAGGTACATGCCCTTGACCGGAATTGAACCTGGGACCCTTGAGTCCGCAGGCCTATGCTCTATCCACTTAGCCAAACTGGTTAGGGCTCTAGTTGTTCTTTTAAAAAGAAAGGAAAAAAAGGCTCCTATGTGGCAGCACTCTCCTTAGAACAGTGGTTCCCAACCTTGACTGCACATTAGAATCACCTGGGAATCTTTCTAAAATCCTGATTTCTGGGCCTCATCCTCCGGAAATTCTGTTTCTTTTTTTACTAATGTTGTGGCCCCACCCCATAACAAAGAAACAGAATTTCCAGAGGATGAGGCCCAGAAATCAGGATTTTAAAAAGATTCCCAGGTGATTCTAATGTGCAGCCAAGGTTGAGAACCACTGCCTTAGAAGCTCCTGCACTTTAGATTTTTTTGAAAGTCTCCAGATATATCCTGTACACTGCCAGGGGCCAAGGGCTGACTTAAATCAAGTATTAAGTGCTAGAAGAGGTTTAAACTAACTACTTATTAACTAAATTGTTAACAGGGGATAAGATCTCATTTAGAGGGGTAGTACTTTTACTATTTGAGTACAAACAAGGAAATGCTATAATACCTTTGTCATATTTGCTCTCTGAGAAAACAATAAGTGAATATGAGTTTACTGATAGATTTAAGTTTCTGAGCAATGGCAGAGTTTTATTTTTTATTTTTTTAATATTCAATTTGTTTTGCCCTGGCCAGTGTTGCTCAGTTGGTTGGTCATCGTCCCATGCACCAAGAGGCTGCTGGTTTGATTCCCTGCTAGGCATATACCTGGGTTGCAGGCTCAATCCCTAGTGGGGGAGAGGGGCCTTGCAGGAGGCAGCCAATTGATTTATCTCTTACATCAATGTTTTTCTCTCTCCCTCTCCCTTCCTCTCTCTAAAAAATCAATTAAAATATTTTAAAAAAACATTCAACGTGTTCAGTCCCAGGGAGAATTTCTAATAACAAAGGGTATCACTTGTTTTGTATTTAGTATGTACAATAATGAGTTTTCAAAGAGTAAGAGTTGAGGACCATTTGACTAAACTTTTTCAGAAGAGTTCAAACTGTTCATTAATAAGAGCAGAATATCCCTTAGGGGGAATTTGTATATCTGAAATGTGATTTTTATTATATTTGGAGCCAAAACACACTAGGAATACATAACAGATTATGATATAGAGATGATATTTGAAATTCAATTATGACAGGCATTTGAATTTCAACAGTTCATGGGTAGTACTTTCCTCGAGAATATATCAAATAAATAAAATGATGACAATCTGAAATCATGTTATTATTAGAATAAGATATATGAGGAACATTTTACTCTAATTGAGAGTTTCTATGGAAGATTATTTGAATATAAGTAATTCTAGAGATAATCTGTAAAGAAAGCCTAAACTTATGATGTAATTTCCATTTGCTGTTCATGTTTAGCAAAGATCTTTTTATATAACAATGTACCAGGCACTCAAGAAATATGGCCAGGAAGTTTTCTCAAAGAGTCTGTGTTTCGTAATGGAAAACAAGACAAGCAGACATGATAGATGTATAATGACACAGAGATGAATAATATTCAGTGGACACACAGAGAGCCTGCCACTGCCTTGAGCACAGGGAGGGATGCCAAAATTATAACAACTCTCCAGAAACGTATAATATTGCTTGAAAAACAAAACAGGCACATGAGATAACCACTTTTTTAAATAACTAAATAATATATTAGCATCTTAGCCCCTTGGAGGCAGAAGACAAATTAGAAATGACAGACTTATATCAAAAGATATTTACTTAAATATCACTTGAAAAGGGGAAGTTCAGAGACAGAAAATTCAGAAGCACAAAGAGAAGGAAGGTTCAAGTTTACTGGTAACAAGATGTGGAAGAGATGCAAATACATGCAAATGGAAGGCAAAATTGTCTTGAAAGGATGCACTACAATAAGATGAAATATAATGACCAGAAATAGAAGGCCTTTTATTGGAAAACAAAAAGGGAAAGAAGAAAGGAAGACGGTAGGGAAGGAGGGAGGGATGAAATTTTTACAAACACAGTAAGAGGGCACCATTGGGTACTGCACTCACTTAGGAAATATGGGCACTGCTTAAAAGTGCCATGGCCAGGAACCAAACTGGGACCCAAATCCATTCCTTCTTTGCTTGCCAAGCTGTGACTACTGCCTACAACAGCCCAAGAGGTACCTTATTCCCAATAGTCCACCCAGGGAGGGTGACTTTTTCTAATTCGCATGCCAACATCATACAAGCTAGCTCTAGCCTAGTATAGATATCTAATGAAAATAAGTAAATATAAATAGACATAGTTGCCTTTATTGACAGAAAACTCTCAGGTTACCAGAGTGATATCACTGACATAAAAGCTAAAACAGTCTCAGGCTGTGATTAGAGATATTTAAAAACTAGAATAATGGAGGTGGGCATCCCATTCTTTGTCACTCTAGTACCTATAGCACTTTGCTCATTGCAAAGGCGTATGCACCAAATGGAAAAGATGCATTCAGAAAAGATGACATCTGAGAAAGAGTTGAAGCTACAAGGGGTATGAGGCCTGGACAAGAGAAAGTTGATTGTGTGTGTGTGTGTGTGTGTGTGTGTGTAGACCATGATAGCTATCTTTAAATTAATCTCCAGTAGCCCCGCCAGTGTGGCTCAGTGGTTGAGCATCGACCTATGAACCAGGAGATCACAGTTCAATTCCTGGTCAGGGCACATTCCTGAGTTGCAGGCTCTGGTTCAATTTTATTATCAAGGTTATACGTGTAAGATGATCTGGGGAGTTGTCCTTTTTCCTTTTTGTAAAAAAAAAAAGTCTATACAAAGTAGTGCTTATCAGTTCTTTGAACATTTTGTAGTCTTGGCTGTGTCTGGCATTTTTTAGCGAGGGAAGGGAACCAGGGAAAAAGCATAGATTATTAACTGGATTCACTTCTTTTGTGGTTATAGGTATACTCATTCTTTTTGTTTCATCATTTTTGTAATTAATATTTTTCTAGGAAATTGTCCAAATTCTTCAGTTTTCCAAAAATTGTCAGTTTGATAGGTTTTTAAATCTCCATCTGTAGTTATGTCGTTTCTTTCTTCTATGCCTTCCCTCCTCCTGTCCTTGGTCTCTCTTTCCAGAGACTGCTTTTCACTCTTTTCAAGAAACTAGCTTTTAGCTTGGTTGATTTTCTGTATTCTTACTTTGTTTTCTAGCTCATTAACTGCTACCCTTATCTTTATGATTTTCTTCCTTCTGCTTTCTGCTTGCTCTGTGGTTGTTTTTTATTGTATTGTGTTGAGGACTTAGCTCACAAGTTTTCAGTTTTTCTCATTGTCTACTACATGCAATTACTATTATAAATATTTAAAGTGTAATCTAGGATGCATTCAACAGGAGTTTTTGCCTGTTTCATTTTAATTATTTCAAAATATATATTATTCTTTCTCTTATCCTTATAGTTCCTTATTTTTTAGGGAGAATTTCAAACATATGCAAAAGTAAACAATGCTTGGCATTGAATCCTGTAATGTTCTTAGTTCAACATGCAATGTTCTAATATATGTTTTTGGTTAATAATGATCCCTGGTTATTTTTATTCTAGAAATCCTCGTGTATTTCTTCTCCTTGAAGACAAAAAGTATACCTTACATAACCTTGTTTCATACATAGTTAGTGCTCAACAAAATCTGGCTGAATGAATTTTTTAAAAATCTATATGACCATATTAAAAGCAGCCCATTTTGCCAAAATGCAACTTTAGCTCCATAGAGAGTTAAAAACAACTTTAAAAATACAATTAGCATTTTTATCAACACAGTTCCCATATTTGAAGCTGCACAACAGTTCAGGATAGTTGAACAAACACCATTTGAGGAGCTATAAATAAAGCGCTGCCTATGGAATGCCAGTCCCACTTTTTCCTCTTTGCCTGCCACTGCTCTCGGTCCTCCTGCTTCCTTTCCAAAGGGCTCAGTGTGTGTGCTCCCAGGGCCTAAGCCATCCAAGCCGCATCAGCCGCACTGCTGAGCCCAAGAAAAGCACCACTGAGCTTCCACAGGAGAAATGAGTTGTTGCCACACAAGGAAAAGGTTCCATCACTTTCAGACTCCACCACCACTGACTGGCTCAACTGCTTCTAAGAATAGCTGAACTGTGTGGGGGCGGGAGGGCGAGGGCGGAATACTGGCACCAGACACTGGTCTTTAATTGTCTCCAGGTTTTAAAATAGAAACAAGCTGAAGCGGAAGTGCCCCTGGAAACCCTCTCCAGGCCTCACTCACTGTGGACCTGGAGACGCTGACTCAGGCGTGCAAACCTTGCGTGATGGCATCACCAGGCAGCCTGTTTCCAGGGCTGGATGGACACTCCCCAAGCCAGGCCCAGAGCCCAGGGCAGGTCTTCCAGGGCCTATGCCTCAGCCTCGGGATTCTCAGAGGCTCGCTGGGCCTCCGCGAGAGAGGGCTCAGGGGATGGGAGGGATTCCCCCCCGCCCCCCAGAGTTACAGTTATCTGCCAAATGCTTTTTTTCCCATTAATTTCCATGATTTTAAATTTAGCTTATTGGTTCCTAAATCAGATTTTGCACGTAGTTCCCTGTCCTCAAAAAACACACACACACAAAAAAAACACATCAGCCTGTCTACCAGGGAGGCCTCTCAGCCTAGAGGAGTGTGGGCAGTGGGAGCCTTCCATTCGTAGGTTGCATAGCCCTCCACAGGGGCACAAGATGAAGAACACGTCTAGTTCCAGTAGGCACGCAATTGTGGTTTATTTATAATGAGAATGCAACATTAGAGTGAATACTAGGTTTCCTATGAGAAACAAATTTCCAAACTTTGGAGGTTGCTTCTAAATAAAAAGTTCTCCCTGCATAAAAGTTCAAAGAATCCAATTCTACTCTCCATCCATTCAAATATCTCTTGCTTATGAGTTAATCATTTAGTGAAAATTAGTTGTTGTTTTTTCCCTGAAAAATTTCGAGCATTTATAAAATTATTCTTAGCTGGAAGCATGAAATAAACCAGCATTCAAGTTTCTCTCACCCCAATTCCTAGTCCAACACACTGTATATAAAAGAGGTTGCTGAGCCTAGGGCTCCCAGAAACCCAATGCCAATTCTTGATGGGATCATTTCAGCTTTACTCCTTCCAAAGTAGTCAATTGTTGATTCAGTAAGAAAAAGAAAAAGAAAAAAGAAGAGAAGAGAAAAGAAAAGAAGAGAAAACTGACTTATTTTCTTCCATATGCATAATGCCCTCTACTGTCTGGTGGGAGATGCCCAATTCAAAATAATGGAACATGATAATATGATTATCAAGGCCTACGTGGCCCCAAATTATAATAACACATTCCTTTTAACCCAAACTCTAGTTTAAGACCTCTGTTGTGTTTAGGCAAATTGAGATTATTCTGTCTGAGAAACATATGGAACCAAAGAAATTTAGCACCAGAAGGAGGCAGAGATGAGGGGATAGCCCACCCAGATGAAGCATTTAAACTGCGGGTCTCCCAGAGACCCTGTCTTTGGTCACAGTCAGCAGCACATACAGAAATGTATGCTCACTTACCCCACTCTCAACACAGTTGGGACTGTGAGCCTTATCTGCCCAAACCAGGTTACTAAAGCCAGAGCAGAGACTGGTTGTTTTTGTTTTGTGTGGGGTTTTTTTTTCAGCAGACTTAGATTTCATTTGCAGGGTTTCACAAAGTAAGTGGACCAGCTAAAGCTTGGTAATCTTTTATTTATAGAGAGATTTTTTCATGCTGATAGTATACATTGCTTTGGGATTTGACATGTATTACTCGACAGTGATTATCTTTGTTTATGTTTTTTAGGAAAAGAATAAAGATAATCTAAAATAGGCAACAAATATAACTAGTTTGCAATGCAACACACAAAACTCGGCATACTGTCAAGACAATAAAAATTTGATCAGTCTAAGCTTTGAGATATCAAACTATCTGCTTCAAAAAGTATAATAAATATTCATTAAAACACTGATTGTTCTTGCCCAAGGTCAGCAGTCAAACATAAATTATACTTGCCATATTGCTCAGCTGTTACTAACTCAGAATCTTAGAATGTTTATTTGCACATAGTGGGGGACTCTGTAAATGTTTGTTTAATTGAATAGAATCACTGTTCTCCGCTTAAATCCACAGCTCACCTGTTTCTTAATATCTAATTGATCCCTGATATTAGCCACCACCGATTACTTGAAATTTCTCTTGCCCATGTTTGCCATCAAGGCTTAAATCTCAGGAAACCAGCTCAACTCACCTCCCAGACCCTAAACTTGCCTATATTCTCCACTCTGACACGTCAGAAAGACCTCAGTTTTGACCTAAGACTCACCTATCTCTACCATCTGACTTGATGTAGCCAAAGCTACAATACCCAGCTGTGATATTTAAGAATGAGATCAAGGAGGGAAAGGATGATGAAGCAAAAGGAAGGAACTAACATTTGTTTTTCTCCCTGCTGTGTGCCTGGCTCTGTCCTCAGAACTTACACATGCTACTGCTTTTAATTCTATTTCTAAAGAACACCAGAGAAGAAAGAAATGATACTTCCACTCTCTGAGAATTTGAATCAGGAAAGAATTCACACTCCAATATCCCATTTTCATAAGTGGAAACACTAGAACATTCTCTTAAATTACTGATTTTTGATTGCAGGCCTGAGAATTGATAAATATCCAAAATTAATTTTTTACCTTTCTACAAGAAAATGAAAAAAATAAAGGTAATAAAATATCTTTTCCTTAGGCTGGAATATTCTATTTAAATTACTGTCTTTTGTTCTGAGATCATAGTAAAACCATACTTTATGATGAAGTAAAGTAATTCCTTATAGCAAAAATTGGACATATTACAAAATTACCCTTCAAAATTCCTTAAGGAGATACCAAGATGAAGTTCAATACACTATTTGTTAATGAGGCCAATCACAGCCTATTTTCCCTACCAACAGAATGGACTAGATTTCAAGTTCTATAGCTGAGTATATCTGATGAAGTACTTGACTTTCCCTTCAGTGCCATGTTGTTTCTAAAAATAAAACCTGTGCCCTAGTCAGTTTGGCTCAGTGAATAGAGCATTGGCCTGTGGACTGAAGGGTTCTGGGTTCGATTCTGATCAAAGGCACATGCCCGGGTTTCTGGCTTGATCCCCAGTAGGGGGCGTGCAGAAGACAGCCGATCAATGATTCCCTCTCATCATTGATATTTCTATCTCTCTCCCACTCCCTTCTTCCCTGAAATCAATTATCTATATATATAAAAAGCCAGTGTCCATGACCACTGTGACAACCAAATGACCGGTCACCATGAAGTGCATTGAGCACCTCTCAGTCCCTCTCTTCCAGACCTCGAGCGGGGTGGGACTGGGGACTGGGGACTGGCAAGCGGGTTGTATGGCTGACCTCTTGGTCCCTGCCCCCGCCCCACAGGCTCCGATGGATCAGCGACGGTAAACGGGGGAATCGGGGTAGGTGGCAGGAGGACCAGGCTGACTGTCAGGCCATTGGGATCACCAGCTCATCCCCAGCTGCTCAGGAGCTCAGGCCTGTGGAAAAGCAGGCAACAGCGACCTCACCTCCAAGCGCATATGCCCAGGCGGGCGCTGATGGAATGCGCTGCCTGCTCGGGGCCTCTCACGCCGCGGTGGATAGGTCATGGGAGCACCCTGCAGCTTCTGTCAGTGCCTCAAGCCCCCAGCAGCAGCGGCAGTGGCAGCGGCAGCAGCAGCGGCAGCAGTGGCGCCTGCGTGAACAGCCCCAAGCTGGCAGTGCGTTCCATCAGTGGCCTGCCCGGCGCACGCACATGGAGGTGAATTCGCCAGTGCCCGCTTTCCCCACAGACCTGAGCTCCCAAGCAGCCAGGGATGAGCTGGTGATCCCAACAGCCTGACAGCTGGGCAGCGGAGGCAGTGTTCGGCCTGTGGACTGTGAATGGGCAGAAGATGACCCTGATCACAGGAGGCTAGGCCCTAGGGACCCTACCCACAGGATTTGGTGTGTGGGGCCTCTAGTGTGTGTGTGTGTGTGTGTGTGTGTGTGTCTATATATATATATATATATATATATATATATATATATTAGAGGCCCAGTGCAAAAAAGTTTGTGCACTCAGAGGGTCCCTCAGCCCGGCCTGTGCCCTCTCACAGTCTGGGACCCCTCAGGGAATGACCACCTGCTGGCTTAGGCCCGCTCTCTGAAGGATTGGGCCTAAGTTGGCAGTCAGACATCCCTCTGGCAGCCCGGGAGCTCTCAGGGGATGTCCACTTGCCAGCGGGGAGCAGGCCTAAGCTACAGTCGGACATCCTTAGCACTGCTGAGGAGGCGGG
>NW_005871077.1:938281-942054 GCF_000147115.1 Myotis lucifugus | reverse complement strand
GGTAGTCAGTGTGTGTCATAGTGACCAGTCATTCCCAGTAATTCTGCTGTTAGGGTCGATTTGCATATTACCTTTTTATTATATAGGATAGAGGCCTGGTGCATGGGTGGGGGCCGGCTGGTTTGCCCTGAAGGGTGTCCCGGATCAGGGTGGGGGTCCCACTGGGGTGCCTGGCCAGCCTGGGTGAGGGGCTGAGGGCCGTTTTCAGACTGGCCACACCCCCTTCAGGGTGGGGGGTCCTGCTGGGGTGCCTGGCCAGTCTGGGTGAGGGGCTAATGGCTGTTTGAAGGCTGGCCAAGCCCCCCAGCAGGGACCCTCACCCCATTAGGGTGTGGCCATCCTGGGTGAGGGTCTGATGGCTGTTTGCAGGCTGGCCATGGCCCCCAGCCACCCAAACTCCCAGTGGAGGCTGGCTGGAAGCAGGTATCTGGGATTTATTTATCTTCTAGAATTGAAACATTGTTTCCTTGAGCGGAGGCCACAGCCAGCCAGGGCAGGCAGGAAGCTTGGCTTCCTCCATTGCCGGGGCAACCAAGCCTCCTGCTTGCTCCAACTCCGTGGCTGCTGGCCGCCATCTTGGTTGGGTTAATTTGCATATAGTCGCTCTGATTGGCTGGTGGGCGTGGCTTGGGCGTAGCAGAGGTGTGGTCAATTTGCATGTTTTTCTTTTATTAGATTAGGTAAAATAAAATAAAAACAAAACTCCTTAGAGATTAAAAATGATTCTCAGTTGAGAAATATGGGACTGGAGACATAAGCCTCAGTAGGAGAAGGGAAGTGTCACACCTTATAGACTCTCCTCACTGCAGAGGACACACTCTGTAAGTGGATCCATGAAGCAGTAGATAGTCCCACAGTTTACTTTGAACATATATGGTTGAAGTGAAGTCACAAAGTTAAATGAATGCATGACACTTTATTCCTCCATATTCTTTCTCCTTTTATTTTTGGTGGAAAAAATAATCCTTTCTTTCATAAAATGATGATAAGAGCAAATAAAAATTTTAGTAAAAATAGTTGAGAAAATGAAAAATTGGCAATCTTATATCAGTCTCCAAAATCTTTTAAAGGATACTTGCTTATGAAAATCTGAAATGACAGTCATAAATTTAATATTAGAATAGCAAGCAGATGCCTTATAAAACAGAAAAATGTTTCAGCCAATGTTCCCAAGATCAAATCCGGATTCCTAAAGAAATTATTCATCTAAAAACTGATTTACAAAAGTGTTAAATTTAAATACTGTTACTTTTAGCCCTTTTTCCTAACTTTTCATGGTTCTTCCTTGCAGTATAGCTGAAAATTTAACAAAAAGATACATTTACTATATCAACATCTAGTTTCCACCCAACTCCAATAAACCCACCCCTCTTCCCCATCTCAGTTACTCAGGCCAAAGCTTTGGAGTCATTCTTATATATTCTCTTTCTCTTTCACTCATTTCCAGTCTAATAGCAAATATCATCAGTTCGCTCTTTAAACCACATCTAGATTCTAACTATTGCTCACCACCTGCAAACTACCATCACCTGTTGCAGATTATTACAATAGCTCCCTAATTGGTCTTCCTACTTCAACACTTCTCCTACTTACATTCTATTTTCAACACAGCAGCCTGAGTACTTCTACTCATGCTTCAGTTAGATCATTATGTATCTCCTCAAAATCTCCAAGTGGCTCGTCTCACTAGAATACAAAATTCTTATTCTGTCAACAAGAGCACCACATGATATGACCTGTCCACTGATCTTACCTTACCTTACTTCTGTTACCATATCTGCCACTGTCACTATTTAATGAATTTTAAAGAGTGCCTGGCAAAAAAAACAACTGTTAGACAATTGGTATTTATAGTCCATACTAGAGGCCCAGTGCATGAAATTCATGCACTGGTAGGGTCCCTAGTGGCTGCCAGCTGCTGGCCAGGTACTCCCTCCCTTTCCCCAGCTGCCTGCCAGTGCCAGGGCCTCCCTCCCTTCACCATGGCTGCCTGCCGCCACTGGCCAGGGCCTCCCTTCCTTCCCCCGGCCATCCCACTCCCTGGTCGAACTCCCAGAAGAACTCCAGTCGAGGAAACGATTTGCATACTACATTTTTATTATATAGGATTATTACTGTTAGTAGTAGAAGTAGTATATTCCTATGACTACTACTGCTACTATCACCAATATTATCCTGCCCCTCACTGGCTCCACTCCAGCCTTACTGTCTCCTGCTGTCCCCAAGCACATGAAGTAGAGTTCTACCTTCGAGCTTTGTATTTACTCTTCCCTTGACTAGCCCACCCTTTTCTCAGATGTCTGCCAGATTAACCCCAGGTATTTGCCAGACTTTTTCACTCATCACCTTCAGGTCTTCCACTCAGTGAATCTTTCTCTGACCATCTATTTAAATTTGCAACCTTTCCTTCTAACCATGGTACCCCATCCCCTTTCCTGCTTTATTTTCTTTATAGCACTTGTCATCTTCTAATATACTGTATTGTATCTGTTTATTTTTGTTTATAGTTTGTCTCTATACCCTATAATGTAAGCTCCAATAAGGAAGTGATTTTTATATCCTTTGTTTACTGCTATATACTAGATTATAGTGAATACTCAATAAATATTAGTTGAATAAATGACATTCACTCAAATTACCATATTCGGGTAACAAAATACTAATATTTACTGAATTTAATACCCTTTTATGATATTTTTTTAAAACTCTTAGCAAACTGGGAATGTTAAGGAACTCTCCTAATAAGACAAAAGATATCTACAAAAAAATTCTAAAGCTAACGTAACACTGCATAGGGAAATATTGAACTCTTTCCCCCTTAGGCTGAGAATATGACAAGGATGTCTACCTTACCACTTCTGTTTAAAATTGCACAGGACGTACCAGCTAGTGAACTAAGGAAAAAGAAAAAAAAGGCATAAATATTATGAAAGACAAAGTTAAGCTGTTTTTATTCAAAAGTGCATGATTGTGTATGTAGAAAGTCTAATGAGTCTACAAACTATTAAACCTGGTGAGTGAATTAGCAAGGTCACTGGGTATAAAGTAGTGTCTAAAAATCCATTTTATTTTTAAATACTAACAACAAGCAATTTAAAAATAAAATTCCAAGAGAGACAAAATGGCGATGGAATAGACGGATGTGTCCTGAGCCTTGTTATGGAGCAGATAGAACAAGCAACTAAATCAAATAACATCCACCCCAAATTAGCGAAGTAGACACAGCTGGGCACTGCAACCATGTGAGCAGCAGCCCCACGAGCAGCCCACCCATGCTGAGGAGCAGCAGCCTCACTTGGCCTGCCCCTGTACAAGGAGCAGCAGCTCTGGGAGCGGTCTGCCCCTCGTCCAAGGAGCAGCAGCCGTGCAGGCAGCCCACCCCTGTCTGAAGAGCAGCAGCTGCACTAGCAGCCTGCCCGCATCCGAGGAGTGGCAGCTGTGCGAACACCCCCACTCCCCCCATCCAAGGAGCATCAGCCTCGTGAGCAGCCGCCACATCAGAGGAGCAGCAGCTGTGCGAGCAGCCTGCCCCCACCAGCCAGAGGAGCCACCACTACTGCAAACAGTGCCCAACAGAGGAGCCACAGCCAACTGAGGAGCAGCCACTGCCGCAACCACCCAAAGAGCAGCCACCACCCAAGGAGCCACTGCCACCCAAGGAGCACAACTCAACACCTAGATCCTTCGGTGAGAGCAAAAATGGGTAGACAAAGTAACCCCCAAGGAAAGAAAAGATGGATCACCAGAAAAGCAGCTAATGAAATGGAGGTATG
>NW_005871077.1:928936-938181 GCF_000147115.1 Myotis lucifugus | reverse complement strand
AATAGTTTTAAAAACCGAGGGGGTGAAAAAATCCAAAAACTTTGTGAGGATCCAGGAGAAAATAAAGGAGTGTTATGCGGTCAATAAAAAAAGACCCATGAAAAGTTTCACAGTGCACTAAGAGAGAGTGGAGACTGAATATAGGAAATTGAAGACAGGGAAGCCAACGTACCCCCAAACGAGAACTGAAATTGGAGGAAATGATTAAAATTTCATGTGAGACTAAGGGAGCTTTGGGGACAATATGAAACGAGGCTACATACGAATAATAGAAGTGCCCAGAACGACAGGAAGAGGAATGAGGGTTAGAAAACCTATTTGAAGAAATAATGACAGAAAACTTCCCTGATGTTGGGAAGAAAAAGTCACACAAGCACAGAAAGTTCCATACAAGATGAACCCGAAAAGACCCACACCAAGAAACATTGTAATTATGAAGGAAAACATTCAGGAAGAAGAGAGAATCTTAAAGGCTGCAGGAGAGAGACAGAAAGTTACATGCAAGGGATCACCCATTAGATTACCAAATGATTTCTCAACAGAAACATATCAGGCCAGAAAAGAATGGAAGAAAATTTACAAAGTGATGCAAAGCAAGGGACTCTAACCAGCAAGGCTGTCATTCAAAATTGAAGGGGAAATAAGGAGCTTCACAGACAAAAAAAGGCTAAGGGAGTTTATCACTGCTAAGCCAGCAATGCAAGAAATGCTAAAGGGACTGGTGTAAAAGGAAGAAATAAAAAGGTAAGAAGAAACACAGGCACAAAAAATAAAAATGGCTACAAAAAAAGTACCTATCAATAATAACTTTAAAAGTAAACAGACTAAATGCTCCAATCAAAAGACATTGAGTGGCTGAATGGATTAAAAAAACATGTCCCATATATATGCTGTCTACAAGAGACCCACCTCAGAACAAGGGAGTCACACAGACTGAAAGTGAAGGGATGGAAAAATATCTTTCAGGCAAATGGAAATGAAAAAAAAGTTGGGTTAGCAATACTTATATCTGACAAAATAGACTTCAAAGTAAAGGCCATAACAAGAGATAAGGAAGGCCACTTCATAATACTAAAGGGAACGATAAAACAAGAGGATATAACACTGATAAACATATATGCACCCAATGCAGGAGCACCCAAATACATAAAAAAAAAACTCCTGGAAGATAGCAAGGGAGAGATCAACAACAATTCAATCATAGTAGGGGACTTTAATACCCCACTGACATCATGGGATAAATCCTCTAGACAAAAAAAATAGCAAAGAATCAGCAATCCTAAATGACTCACTAGACAGATGGACTTAATTGACATCTTCAGAACATTTCACCCCAAAGCCCTGGAATATATCTTTTTCTCAAGTGCACTTTGGACATTTTCAAAGATAGACCACATATTGGGTCACAGGCAAAGTCTCTCCAAATTTAAGAAGATGGAACTCATAACAAGCATCTTCTCAGACTACAATGGCATAATATTAGAAATAAACTACAATAAAAAAATCAAACACTTGGAAGCTGAATAGCATGCTATTAAACAGTGTTTGGGTTACCAAAGAGATCAAAGAAGAAATTAAAAACATCCTAGAAATGAATGACAATGAAAACACAACACTCCAAAATCTATTTGACACGATAAAAGCAATCCTGAGAGGGAAGTTTATAGCTCTACAGGCCTACCTCAAAAAACAAGGAAAATGGTCATGAATCATCTAACTCTACAACTTAAAGAATTAAAAAGAGAGCAACAATAAAAGCCTGGAGTGAGCAGAAGGAAGGAGATAATAAAGATCAGAGCAGAAATAAATGACATAGAGACAAAAAAAAAAAAAAACAATACAGAAAATCAATGAAACCAAAAGCTGGTTCTTTGAAAGCATAAACAAGATTGATGAACCTCTAACCAGGCTCACAAAGAAGCTAAGACAGAGGACCCAAATAAACAAAATCAGAAATGAAAAAGGCAAAATAACAGCAGACCCCACTAAAATACAAAGGATTGTTTAAAAAGATACTATGAATAACTCTATTCCAACAAACTAGACAACCTGGAGGAAATAGACATAGTCCTAGAAAAATACAACCTTCCAAAACTCAATCAGGAAAAATCTAAAAATCTCAATAGGCCAATAACTGTGGAAGAAATTGAAGCAGTCATCAAAAAGCTTCCAGCAAACAAAAGCCCAGGGCCAGATGGCTTCACAGAGGGGTTTTACCAAACATTCAAGGAAGAACTAAAACCTATCCTCCTCAGACTATTTCAAAAAATTCAAGAGGAAGGAACACTTCCAACCTCTTTCTATGAAGCCAGCACTACCCTAAGACCAAAACCAGATAAAGACAACACAATGAAAAAGAATTACAGGCCAATATCCCTCATAACATAGATGCAAAAATCCTCAACAAAATTCTAGCAAATCGGATTCAGCAGTACATCAGAAAGATCATACACCATGACCAAGTAGGATTTATCCTGGGGATGCAAGGATGGTACAATATCTACAGATCAATAAACGTAATACATCATATAAACAAATTGAGAGGTAAAAATCACATAGTCATATCAATTGCTGCAGAAAAAGCATTTGGCAAGATCCAACATGCTTTCTTGATAAAAACCCTCAGCAAAGTGGGACTAGAAGGATCATACCTCAACATAATGAAAGCCATATATGACAAAACAACAGCCAACATCATACTCAATGGGCAAAAACTAAAACCATTTCACCTAAGAACAGAAACGAGACAGAGATGCCCACTTTCACCACTTCTGTTTGTCATAGTTCTGGAAGTGCTAGCCATAGCAATTAGACAAGAAGAAGAAATAAAAGAAATCCAAATTGGAAAAGATGACGTAAAACTGTCATTATTTGCAGCTGACATGATACTGTACATAGAAAACCCTAAAGACTCCATAAAAAAAATTATTAGACTTCATAAATGAATTCGACAATGTAGCAGAATATAAAATTAATGCCAAGAAATCTATGGCATTTCTATACACCAATAGTGAACTTACAGAAAGAGTGACTAAAAAAACAATCCTACTTACCATCACACCAAAAAAAATTAAAATACCTAGGAATAAACTTAAATAAGGAGGTATAAGACCTGTACTCGGAAAACTAAAGAACACTGAAAAAAGAGATAGAGGAAGATATAAACAGATGGAAGAACATACCATGTTCATGGATTGGTAGAATCAACATCATTAAAATGTCCATACTACCCAAAGCAATCTATAGATTCAATGCACTCCCCATAAAAATACCAACAGCATATTTCACAGACCTAGAATGAACTCTCCAAAAATTCATCTGGAATAAAAAAAAAGACCCCCAAATAGCTGCAGCGATCCTGAGAAAGAAGAACAAAGTAGGAGACATCTCAATACCAATTATCAAGCTGTATTATAAAGCCACTGTTCTCAAAATTGCCTGGTTCAGGCACATGAACAGACATATAGACCAATGAAATAGATTAGAGAACCCAGAAATCGACCCAAACCACTACGCTCAACTAATATTTGACAAAGGAGGCAAGAGCATACAATGGAATCAAAACAGTCTCTTCAATAAATGGTGTTGGGATAATTGGACAGATACATGCAAAAAATGAAACTAGATCACCAACTTACACCATACACAAAAATAAACTCAGAATGGATAAAGAACTTAAACATAACATGGGAAACCATAAAAATATTAGAGGAATCCATAGGCAGCAAAATTTCAGACATATGCCAAAGCAACTTCTTCACCGATACAGCTCCTAGGGCAATGGAAAACAAAGGGAAAATAAACAAATTGGACTACATCAAAATAAAGAGCTTTTGTACAGAAAAAAACAAACAAACAAAAAAACAACAACAACACATCAACAAAACAAGAAAGCCCACTGCATGGGAGAACATATTTGCCAATGTTATCACTGATAAGGGTTTAATCTCCAACATTTACAGGGAACTCATACAACTTAACAGAAGGAAGATAAACAACCCAATCAAAAAAATGGGCAATGGACCTAAATAGATACTTTTTGAAAGAAGACAGAAGGAAGGCCAAGAGACATATGAAAACATGCTCAAAGTTACTAATCATCCAAGAGATGCAAATCAAAACGACAATGAGGTACCATCTCACACCTGTCAGAATGGCTATCATCAACAAACAACAAGTGTTGGAGAGGATGCAGTGAAAAAGGAACACTCATGCACTGCTGGTGGGAATGCAGACTGGTGCAGCCAATGTAGAGAACAGTATGGCATTTCCTCAAAAAATTAAAAATGGAATTTCCATTTGACCCAGTGATCCCACTTCTAGGAATATATCCCCAAAAACCTGAAACACCCCTATGTTAGTAGCAGAAAGGTTATATGCACCCCTATGTTCATAGCAGCACAATTCCCCATAACTAAGATTTGGAAACAGCCTAAGTGCCCATCAGCAGATGAGTGGATTAAAAATTTGTGGTACATCTACACAACGGAATACTACGCTGTGGTAAAAGGAAGGATTTCTTACCATTTGCAACAGCATGGATGGAACTGGAGAGCATTATGCTAAGCGAAATAAGCCAGTCAGAGAATGATAAATATCACATGCTCTCACTCATTTGTGGAATATAATAAACAACATAAACTGATGAACAAAAACAGATCCAGAGACAGAGAAGCATTGATCAGACCGTCAAACCTCAGAGGGAAGGTAGGGGAGGGTGGGGTAAGGAAGAGAGATCAACCAAAGGACTTGTATGCATGCATATAAGCCTAACCAATGGACACAGACACCACGGGCGGGTGAGGACTTTGAAAAATGTCCACTGCTCAAGGGGAGTGTTCAATGTACAAGGCCAATATTGCAGTTTCATTTCCATTGTCTTCAACGTGAGACTGCACACATGAATGGAAATGCTATATCATCAGCCTTTTATCCACTAAAGACATATGCTTGTAATATAGTCTGGTGGAAGCAATGAAAATATTGAAATAAAGAAAATAATTGATAATAATTTTATATATAGATACACATAGATATCTATCTAGAAGTAGATAGATTTTCAATAGATTAGCTGTTTAACTGGCCAAAGGCTGTTGAGCTTAATTAATGTGAACTTAACACCTTAAGTTAATAAATTCTCCCATGAGGGCTATGAGTTGAAAGGGTGAAAGGAAGTTGTCTATTTAATAGCTAATTTGATGGCTAATGCTATCTTACCATATCATTTTCTAGATTTTGCTAACGATGAAGTATTTTTTTAAATCTAGAGGATTTAAAAGAATTTTTTTGTTTTCTAAAACTAGAAAAGTAAATAATATACCTTTCACAGAAGATTTGAGTTGTTTTTTAAAACTTAACTAATTTAGCATTTTTCTTGTGCCTCTAACCCAAGAAGCAAACATATACCTAATGGATTACCAGTGCTTTGACTGAGTCACTTACTGATCTTGAGTTATTATTTAACTGAGATGAACAAAAGCTCTGTGAAGAGGGCAGTGAAAGCCCAGGTCCCAGCCCCCAGGCTGTTTTTAGTAATAAGTGAACAGGTTAGTCAGCAGCAGTCAGTGGCTTTGGCTTCTGTTCTTAATATTTGACAGAATTAAAAAGCCTTTTAGGTACTTAATTTTCTACCAGAGAGGGAGCTTAAAACTCAAAAGTTTGGAAATTTAAGTGTTCAGTGTTGGTTAAATTTCAGTTGTGGGAGAACAAGAAAGAATGCTTGAGAATACTTTTCACAATCATCTGATCACCAGTATAAAACTTTTTTTACAACATTAAACTGAGGCAAATTTAAATATAACAATGAGAACAAATCTAAAATATAAAGCTCAGTGACATTACACGCTGTATATAGACGTCACCACCACCCACATCAAGATTTAGAATCTTTCTGTCACCCCCGAAAGTTCCCTTTTTCATTTAATGTCACCACCTCAATTTAACCACTATTGTGATTTCTTTCACCATAGATTAGCTTGGTCTGTTTTACAACTTTGATAAAAGGAATTGTACACTATGCCTTCTATTGTGTGCCTGGCTTTTACTCCATGTAAATGGTTTTCCAAAAGTGTCATATTAATCATACATCTGTTACCTTTAATACTGGCTTTTTTATTTATCATAATGCATCTGAAGTTATTCCCGAGATTCTTATTGCTCAGCAGTATTCTCTTGTATGACTATATCACAATCATTTATCCTGCTGTTGACAGTCATTTATATACTTACTATGCTTTGTCTTTATGCATAAAGCTGCTACGAACATTTCTGAGCAAGTTTTAATCTTAATGAAAAGTATCAAGTGTTGAAGGCGTGCTTTACAGCTTACACAGAGCCATAAGCCGGAGAGCTTGTTCACTATTTCAGAAATGCCCTTCACTGATAAGTCATTAACTGGGCACTAGGGTTTGACAGAAGGGTAACAAGCCATTATCTCCACATCAGACAAGGATCCTGCCTGGGTCCCCCTCCCCCCAGTTCTGAATCCTTTAGCTAGAGGACATGTCACACACTCAGATAGCTTTCAGAATAAATTTCCAGTAATCACAGACGATTGAGGACCTCACAGATCATATGTCCAGACCATTTATTTTTATAAATAAGAGCCTTTATATCCAGAAAATTGTGAGAAATTCTCAAAATAAGGCTGAGCTCAAACCAGAAAGTAGTTTCCTAAATGCTGGCCTACTGCAGGAAATAGGAAGGCACATGGGCACCCAAGGGGGTTAAAAGATAAACAATCCAATCAAAAAATGGGCAAAGGACCTAAATAGACACTTTTCAAAAGAGGACATACAGAAGGCCAAGAGACATATGAAAACATGCTCAAAGTCACTAATCATCCGAGAGATGCAAATCAAATGACAATGAAGTATCACCTCACACCTGTCAGAATGGCTATCATCAACAAATCAACAAAGGACAAGTGTTGGCAAGGATGTGGTGAAAAGGGAACCATAGTACACTACTAGTTGGATTGCAGACTGGTGCAGCCACTGTGGAAAACAGTATGGAGTTTCTTCAAAAAATTAAAAATGGAACTCCTATTTGACCCAGTAATCTCATTTCTAGGAATATATCCCAAGAAATCAGAAACACCAATCAGAAAGGATATATGCACCCCTATGTTCATAGCAGCACAATTTATAATAGCTAAGATTTGGAAATAGACTAAATGCCCATCAGCAGATGAGTGGATTAGAAAACTGTGGTCCATCCACACAATGGAATACTATGCTGCTGAAAAAAAGAAGGAACTTTTACCATTTGCAACAACATGGATGGACCTGAAAAGCATTATGCTAAGTGAAATAAGCCAGTCAGGGAAAGATAAATATCACATGATCTCACTTATTTGTGGAATATAATGAACAACATAAACTGATGAACAAAAATAGATCCATAGTCACAGAAGCATCAAACAGACTGTCCAACCTTAGCGGGAAGGTGGGGGTGGGGAGGGGAGTAAGAGATCAACCAAAGGACTTGTATGCATGGATATAAGCATAACTAATGGACACAGACACTAGGGGGGTGAGGGCATGTGCTGGGGGGTGTAAGCGGCCGGGGAGAGGTCAATGAGGGGAAAAGGAGACATATGTAATACTTTAAACAATAAAGAATTTAAACAAAATTTTTTTTCTTTTTTTTTTTTAAATTGTGAATGTTATTCTTTTTTTATTTTTTTTTATTCTAAACAAAATTTTTTTTAAAAAAAAAAAGTCCAAGTAAGCAAAAATTTTCATGCATTACTCTCACCAAATCATTACAAAACTACTCATCAATTTTTAATAAATTAAGGCTTTTATTAATTTTTTAAATAATTCTTACAAAACACTTTTCTTAAAAATATCTTTTTATTGATTTTTAGAGAGAGGGATAGAGAGATGGAAACATCAATGAGAGAGAAACATCATTGATCCGCTGCCTCCTGCACACTCCTTACTAGGGATCGTGACCCGGGGCATGTGCCTGATCAGGAATCCAACCTGTGACCTCTTGGTCCTGGGTCAACACTCAACCACTGAGCCACACCAGCTGGGCTAAAAAATACTTTATTTTAAGATGTAGTAAAAACTTCAGTGACATTCACTTTTGGACCTCTTCTAGGTTAAGCATTACCTCATTCCAGTCAGATTCAATGGTGATTCCCGTTTCAGATTATATATCCTGTGACTAACTTTATGCTCTATTTCTAGGCCATAGCACTATTCTGAAAATTAACTGTCTGACATTGCTTTATAATCATCAGTTGCATCTATGGGAAGCACATATTTAAGAAACATTTGAAATTTTTAATGGAGAAAATAAAACATGTCTCTAAAAGTTTCTTAGAAACTCAAATCTGTTCATTCATACCTTCAAATAATCCTTACTTTTAACATTGTTTCACAGTTCAAAGTGGGTATTATTAGCCAGAATAATGAACTTATTATTTAAAATATATCCCAAGTTTCCTCATCAACTCATGTATGATTCTACAATAGTGACACTGAGTGCTTTTGTCTAATTTCTCTTCATTGCAGTTCCACAGGGAGTCCCCTACTTCAAACATGTCTGGCTTAATGAATTTTTTTCTTACTATGACTACAATCTGGTTTGGTGTCAGATTCACTCCAGCTTTGAAAGCTTTGTTGTTCTCTTTTCAGGCCTCAGACCCTTTCCATTTCTGGAGCGTTCACTAAAGAAACAAAATAATTGGTCTGAGCAGATCCACCATACTGCCATGGTATTAACCAGATTAAACATTAAAAACAACTCCTTTTTCCTTTTGATCAGTGAAGCAATGGCAGCACAATGTTTTGAAGAATATTTGTATTATCTTTAGGTCAGTTTAAAACAAACACACACCATCTTGAGAACAAGCCTCCCCAGCACTTCTCAGGTCAAGGGCAGCCAAGTCCTCATTATTTTGTTTTATACTTGAGGTTATTGCTTGGTGCCATGTTTCCATAATTTATCAAGAAACTAATCAGCTGGGAAATAATCTCCCCAGGGAAGATCTCAATGGTCTTTTCAGAGTTTGTAAATCTCAATAACTCTTCAAGGGCAATATCAGCTACATCATTTTATCACAAGAAAAAAAAGTAAGCTGATTTCCTAGGTAAGATGCACACAGTAATTTTTCTCCATTTTTTAAAGTAAACCATTTAGGCAGTTTTCCCCATTAATATTCATAACTACATACAGTAACTTCATTAGAGTTTTCAATTTTCCTCTAGAGTTTGTATGTGGAGTACTAGGTG